>NC_142857.1:15454545-15757575 GCF_061612785.1 Hesperophylax consimilis
AAAGTAATCATCATCCATTGTTGTTACAAATGTCAGCAACTTGTGCCTGTGTAAGAACCTCCACGCAGATGGATGATGGTAGTCGTCAAGGTACTTGAATCGTCATTAGCAGAGGATTCATAGAGGATTGAACCTGCGACGCCTTATTAGGAACCTAATGCATATATCCTTTCGGTTATTAACCGGTCGGGTGCCAAAGAGTAGATATTATTATATTGTTGAAAAAGTAAAATCTTACCATTGAAGAATTTGATGATATCGGTAAAGTCCATGCTGTTGGACAGGATGATGTCCCTGTAGGACTCGAGCAGGGCGAGGGCAAGGAACAGCACCATATGGGAGGAACTGATGTGGCGCGCGGCCCAGATCATCTCCCAGGCGGAAAATACATCCTGGTAGAGCAGCTCGCGCTTGAAGTCCAGCAGGAACCAGCGGTAGCAGAAGTAGAAGTGCGTATAGTCACCGTGCGCGTGCATCAGCTCGTACATCTCGCAGTCCAGGATTTGGATTAATGACCTGACAAATAATACAAAATCGGCAGCTAAAGTTATGATGCACTATGGGTTTTATTTGTTTTACCTCAGATAACCTTTAATCAAAGAACCAAAACTCCTATGGTAACGCCATGTAAAAATTTACATACCATAGACCATATCCAATTACAACATATAACATACTATACAAAGTTTATACAAGAAGAAATGTTACAAAAATGGGCACAAAAACATTAAAGATAATGTCAAGTCAAGACAGGAACAACGTTTTGTCACATTAATACAAAATATTACTTGCGTAATGACTGACAAAAATCATTAAGCCTTACACCAAAAAAATCAAGAGTTGACAAGTCTGGCCAATCTGAGTCTAAGGAAAGGGATATTGGAAAGGATGAGTTGCAACAAAGTAGGTGATTCAATCGTACTTTTAATAATCTTGAAAATGCAGGTGAGATCAAAGTCCTTCCTATGACATATGAGAGAAAACAAAGGTATTTTTTTGCACAGTAATGGGAAGATTAAGCATGAAACTTAGGTGAACTAAAATGAGGCATGAGGCATCAGAAGGTGAAGTAGACGGCAGCCTCATCATCCAGAAGCACCAGCAGCGGAGTGGCCAACATGTAACATGTAGCCCGCCTTCATGTTCTCCCATACACAACTGCTGTAGACGGAAGCTGTTGAATGGTTTGAGTTCCTACCTCATGTTGGCAAAGTGGGCATCCATGGCACCACCTGCAGGGAAGTTGTCTAGCATGCGAGACATGAGGCAGCAGAAGGCGGAGTAGGCGGCCGCCTCGTCGTCCAGCAGCACCAGCAGCGGGGCAGCCAGGTCGCACATTCCCTGCATGTAGCCCGCCTCCATATGCTCCCATACATAACTGTAAAACATAACCATTGGATTATCATTCACCAAGCAACTCGCATTCAAAACAATAAACAGACTGGATCAATGATTGAACAAAAAAAGCTGGAAATTTAAAAAAGAATATATACATTTACTATATATACCGTCTTACTAATTAGATGATCTTACACGCCCGTTCAACATTGGTGTGGTAAAGACGGCCTCGAGTCTGGTTTAAGACCGTTTTAACCAAACAAACGGCATGGAAATAAGTCAAGTTATTCACTGTTCTGACCTTACGTGATATTTACCGCATGATAGTATATTGTGAACTTTTTTTACTGTAGTTATAAACCAGTATAAGAATATAAAAGCAATTGTTACCTACGGTTTTGAGTCATGGCGCCTAACGCAAAATGATGAATCCAAGCTGTTTTTGAGCATAAAATTAAGAAAAAACTTTGTATCTTCTCTGGAAAACAGATGTTACTGGATATAAAGGTGAATCAAATCGAAAATTTTATGTAGCATGAGACCATTGTAAGATTTTCTAGGTTCCGAAGACTGCGATGGGTTGGACGTGAAAAAGAATATCATATGATAGGACACTGAAAATTATGACCAAGTGGAAGTGATCAAGAGGCAGATCGAGGAAGAGGTGGACAGACTGTGTGGAAGAGGATTGGAATGGGAGATGAAGGACGGAGGACTAGAGGTGAACGGCGAGGAATCGCAGCCACTGAAGAATGTTTGTGGAGGAGGTCAAATCCCACCCTGGGAGTAGTGTAGTGCTGATGATGATATATGTGTGATATACAGGTAACAATATTTAGAATAGACCATATTTGATAAAGGATTTCTTTTTTACATGTATTGTAATTGTCAACTTACGTGCTCATAACATTCCTCAATTTGTCTAAATTATCTCCAGTAAAATACCAGTAGTTCCTGTCGCATCGCTGCACATCCTTGTCTATTCGGTGGAGATTCAGTCCAAAGTTCTCTAGCAACTCGATCTGTAACCAATCATAGAACAGATAAGGTCCATTGAAAGAGCCAGTACAAAATACTTTTGTAACGACAATACACCATGTTGTGTTGAACATACTTTTGTAACGACAACACACCATGTTGCATTAAACATACTTTTGTAACGATAACACACCATGTTGCGTTCGACAGGTACAGGTTTTATAATACATTGCAAAATCGATTTTAATCTTCCGAACATCATTTGGAATCAAAACTTTATGGAATTGACAGGTATAGAAAACGCTGGCTTGTCAACTTTAAACAAAGAAGTTATAAGCATGTCAAATTTTATAAATATAACACAATTAAATAAAATTGAAAATTGTAATAACAAAATACTGGACTTGGTATTTTCAAGTGATACTTCAGTAACTGTAGTAAAATCAAGTGAAATAATATTACCTGTAGATAACTATCATCCTCCATTAAATATTAGCGTATCACTAAATAAAATACCAAATCTACAGTGCAAAAAATCACTTCACAATTTTAATAAAGCTGATTTTAATCATATTAATGAATGCTTAAATGCTACTGATTGGACTTTTTTAAAACAAGAAAATATTAACGAAAATATCAACGTATTCTATAAAATAATTCACAATATCATAGAAAAAAATGTGCCTTACATTAAATGTTAAAATAATGTTTTCCCTCAGTGGTTCAATAAAGATTTAATTGACTTGACTCTATTGAAGAAGAAAATACATAAAGAGTACAAAAATTCTAAATCAATTAAAGATTATATTCAATTCAATTCAATTCGACGCCAATGTAACGATCTTTCTAAAAAATGTTACAAAGAATACTTAAATAATGTGGAAAATTCAATTGCAAATAACGACATCAACACTTTATGGAAGTACTCAAAGTCATTAAAAAGAAATGAAATAGATATACCTGCTAGCATGTATTATAACGGCATAAATGGAAATAATGCAGAAACTATTGTTAATTTATTTGCTTCATTTTTTAAAGATGTATATGACAACACAATTGATAATAGTGAAATTCCTTTTTTTTTCATCTAACATCAATTTACAAATTTCTAACATTCACATAGATATAAATGAAATTAAAACCCATATTAACAAATTAGATATTAAAAAAAGTTCGGGTCCTGACAAAATACCACCAATTCTATTGAAACACTGTATACATGCCTTGTCGTATCCCCTCTATTTAATTTTTAATATGTCATTGTCATCGGGATATTTTCCAATTGCATGGAAAAATAGTTACATCACACCCATATTTAAAAAAGGTGACAAATGCGATATACGCAACTATAGACCTGTGTGTATACAGTCAACTATTCCAAAATTATTTGAAAAAATTATTTTGGATAAAATTAGTTTTAAATTAAATGGGATTATAACAAGGTTTCAACACGGTTTCATGAAGAATAGATCAACTCTGACAAATCTACAAATATATGAAAACTTTATAGCGAATGCCTTTGCAGATAAATGTCAAGTCGATTCGATATATACTGACTTCAGCAAGGCGTTCGATAAAGTTTGTCATAAAATATTGATAAATAAATAAAGGAGTATGGGTATAACCGGGAACTTTCTTAAATGGGTAGAGAGTTATTTAACAAATAGGCAACTTTTTGTAAAGTTAAATGACGTAATATCGGATGCCTTTTCTGCCACTTGTGGTGTGCCACAGGGCTCCCATTTAGGACCAATACTGTTTATTTTATTTATTAATGACATTGTAGACGTTTTTTCCGATGTTGATATCCTGTTATTTGCTGATGATTTAAAATTATGTAAAAAAATTAAAAATATATCAGATTGCATAATTTTACAAAAAAATTTAAACAACTTGTTTAATTGGTGTATATGCAATAAACTGGCACTTAACATTAGTAAATGTCAAATAATAAGATTTTATAAAATAAAGAAACCGACAATTTATGAATACAATCTTGACAAAATTATATTAAACTCAGTAGAAACAATAAATGATCTAGGTATTATTTTCAACTCAAAACTTACATTTATTAGCCATGTAACTAATATTATTAAGAGATCAATGAAGATTTTAGGATTTATTATTAGAATAACCAAACAATTTTGTAACATTGATACTATTCGCATTTTATACATAACGCTAGTGAGAAGCATTTTGGAATATAACTCTACGATTTGGGCTCCACATTACAATATCCATATTCAAGCGATTGAAAAAGTCCAGCATAGATTCCTTAGGTATATTAATTTTAAATTAGGTATTCCAAGAGAATCCGTGGACTATAATTTGTTATTGAACTGGACTAATCTCGTAAATTTATCAGATCGCAGAAAAATCTGTGATCTATTAATATTATATAAAATAATTCACTCGGTCCTGGATATCCCCTGATTTAATAGAACTAATACGATTTCATTGCCCTGGTCGCGCTAACAATAGACTGACTCTACCGTTCTACTATAATAATACACATACATTATCACATTATTACTCACCAATCAGTCGATTACACATATTGGGAAATGAACATGCCAACATCGGCGACATTTATTTCTTAAAATTAGTGCAATATAAACATGCACTCAAAAATTATTTTTCCATAATGTAATTTTATATACGCAATATGGACATGTTGAAATGAAATGATGATATTTCTCATTGTTCTTTTTTTGTTATTTTTGGTTGTGATACACAAAATAATTGTATGTTATTTTTAAGTTTAAAACTACTATAATGTAATAATATTATTTTTCTTACTTTGTACTCTATTATATGTTTATTTATAAAAGGCAGTATAGCCGTTTATGTATTTAAAATAAAAAAATAAAATAAAAATAAAAATAAAAATGAAAAATTGTTGTAGTAGTAGACCAATATTTAGAAAGGTACTCTTTTGTAATAAAAAAAAATAAAAGAGGTCCTAAGGCTGTGGAAATCCAGAGATTAGAACAATTGAATGAAAGTTAAGAACTCTAGAATTTTAGTTCTTACACTATAAACCCCTCCATTAGAGCTGGCTGGAGAGACGCAGTTGGACCGGGGGCCCTCCTTATTAGCCTCTTGTGATGCGAGGGGACAGTCTAGAGTGTCGAAAGAAGTGCACGCCGAGTTCCGTTCTTCCTCAAGAGCACCCAGGGGAGATTTCGATGGACTGACATTTTCTAGAATAATATAGAATAGGTATTACAAAATTATGATATAATACACACATGTAAATACCATTTACAAGTATGTAGCATGATTAAGAATTTATCGCTGTGACTGTTTAATGTCAACAAATATAAATGTATACTAACCACTCAGATGTCCAAGAGGTGATGCACCAGACACAATATCAACCGAAGGATTTGTAACAATGACACTGGTATGATTCTGCACAGTTACGGCTATGTCTTTACCAAAATTATCTTCATCACAGACGGGCATGGCGTCATCTTCAATGCCACCATTAACATGTCCATTGATCCTCGCCATGCTTTCAGCAATCTTTCTGATTTCTGACTGGTTCTGTTCTGTGATGTCGTCTCTTTCAAAGCCATTTGTTTTAGATGATTCTTCAACCCTTTCTACTTCCATTTCTTCCTGCGTTTCTTCAGGCATGTCTACATTTTCGTCTACAGATGACTCTATGACTAGTGCTATGGTTTTCCTTGTGGTGGAGGAGTCATTGCATTGTGACGAGTGTTCTTCGTCACATTTTTCAAGGTGAGATGCGTCCTGAGTTTCGCTCTGGTCGGGAGATATGACTGGTGGATTGTCATCATCTGATATAAAACTGTTGTCTTCAGAAACCTTAAACACATACGTTCATGTTATTAATAGATAATATTAACACATTCCACATCTTTTTGTGTTTTCCAAATCTTGGATCAGAATGGAGCTTAAAATAAAATCAAGGAGAGAATGCGTTCTGTAAAATGAATAATATAAACAACATCAGAATTAAAAGAAGCTACCTCATGGTTATTCTCAGCATTGGCTTTGGGCTCTGCCAGCCGGGCTATGGAGGCGGCCGTGGCCTCCCTGTCCCTCTGCCTGACGATGGCCTCCACAGCGAGCCACTCAGACATGGTGGTCTCGTACCTTCGCCTGTCCGTCAGGTCCTGCTCCTTTCTTTCTTCAGCGGTGGACCCAAATCTGACAATAATTCATACACAAAATTTAAAAAAATAAAGAAATCTCTAAATGAGAGAATCAAGAATGAGAGAAGTATTTGCTAAATTGCACAGACAACAACATTAATAACAATAAGAATCAGGATTGTGTTTGACAAATATTATTCTTTTGCATACGAGTTTGTTTTTTATTAGTTAATTTACACTTAGTAGCGCTTTTGTAATTGTTAATAAGGTTATCGCGTTTACACCAAAAGAGCCAGGAAACTACTCAATATGGATAGCAATTCACAAAGGAAGCTGTTAATTACAGATTAATACAGATGTTGGAAGTACAAAGGAAAATGACTATGAAGAAAGACTGTGTCATCCAAGTTGTCATTATTTCGATAGGAAGAAGGCTCAACACTCAACAACATCCCTGGTGAACTATATTAAAGGGACTGGAATGATAAAGGAACACGATGAAACATGACCCGAGTGCTTACGGGAACTGTACAGACAGTTACATACTTGTAATATCCCAACAGATAAGGCCAGACTTCCTTCCTAATCTCGTGGTCCACCCCTCCGTAGTAGGTAAGCCTGTAGATCTCCAGTCCATTGGCCACTACTCCCGCCTCATCCGTCATGGCCTCCCACTTCTCCTTGGTAAGACCTCCAGATGCGCCATCTGCAAAAATGGAATGTAAGTTAACCACTTCATTCCCAAATAAATTAATTGTTTATCATTAGTGAGACCGAAATCGGCCATGTTAATTGTTGATTCGGCAGGTCTCAGGTGACTGAAAACACAAGCACCAAAGTAGACTAGCTTTTGACTTTTACCATCCAGCGACAGATTGCAAGTGGTGGGCGACAAAAATCGACTGTGAAAACTGTCAGTCACAGGCGACCACTCTCTGCAATTTTTTAGCTAAATGGAACAAGTCGCATGCAATATTAATTGACCGTTAAAATGGAGTAGCAGTGCAGCGAGTCGCTACAACACGATGTAACGACAGTCCACATGGGAAACCAGCCGCACGGCAAAAACCGATAGTGTAAATGTTCTTCCAACTGACCTTACAATCCTAAATTACATACCTTCCAATAGTTGGAATCCCAAACCCGTCGGGACACAGCCTTATGTAGTTAATACAGGTAATCATGAGGTTCTGTCCACTAGCCAATTTTGTGGCCTTGTTATTGGTAAATGGTGATAATAACAGCTTCTCACCTGAAGGTACGATGTTAGTATTGACCAGTCCAGAGAGGTGGGTGCGCACGGTGGAGAGATGGCGACAGTAGGCCAGCCAGCCGTAGAAGGCGCGGGAGATGATCTGCCGCCGCATAGTGCTGCACACCAGGGCGATGGAGGCTGTCTGCTGCACAGGCTGCAATAGTCATTCATCCGTTAATGATAGCCAGGGAAAGTTCATAGCTGGAAAAAGATGATTTCATACCTGTGCAGTCAGTGTGACATCGCACCCACCAAACTCACTAGCTACATGCTCTAACCAATCAGTCAATAAACAATCTTGATCTCAAACAGACGTGTTGTCCTCAACCTTTCTTTGTATACATATTCTCCACACACCAAATAAAAACGAAACGTTTCAGGGATTTAGGTAAAAACTAAATGTTTAAGGTACTTGGGTCGAAAATACTACAGAAAACTGTTCATGTAAAAGCCCAATGGGCGTATAAATAAATAAATAAAATAAAAAATTAAAATAAGATCAGAGGTTACCTACCTACTGATGTGAAAAGTAATGTCTAACCAAAAATGAAAAAAAAAACAAATTGGACTTTTGCAAGAAAATGGATGTTACTAAAATGAACAGTGACAGTGATTGAGCATGAAACCATTATTAGATTCTGTGTGTCTCGAAAATAGCGATGGGCTGGCCATGTGGAAAGAATTCCAAGTGAAAGGACACTGACCCATTGAGAGCATATTTATTATTTTTAAAAGGTGTCACCTGAGCATCCTGTGGCAGTGGGCTGGCCAGCGGGGGCGGGTGCGCGTCCAGGGACATGCTGGAGCTGTCGGAGCTGCCTGTAGTGGATGCGGAGCCCAGGGGTTTGCGGGGGGCACGCGGAGAAGCCGGGCTGCGTTCCATTAAGGAGTGGCGGGAGACTGCAAACAATACCATCACCAACATTATTATTATTGTTTTAAAGTAATATCTTCTAGCCAAGGACTTCCCAAGGATTCCTTAAAAATCTAACAAGATTCTCCAGGGATCTCTTGATAACCTGAGAGATGTCTCATAAAATTTCCAGACTTCCAGCGACTTTTCAGTAATCTTTTAGATCTTTTGATACATTTAGACAATGTATTATGTAGGTATGTAATGCCGCTACTAGATTAAGTATCTGACCAACGAAAACTTACCATACTTGCCGTACTCCTGATGGTTGATGTTGTTGTTGACAATGCGGAACACGTAGTCGGTGGCCTGATTGTCATTGTTGCTGTTGGATATGTAGTTGTTCTCCGTCTCTGGGTCATCGATGGAGGTGCTGCCGCCCTCGCTGACGATGGGCAGGGGACGACGCCTGGGGCGGCCGCGGGGCAATACCTACAAAAAGAAATTGAAAGTGTTGGGCCTACTTTCTCCAACCGGAGATATGCGACAGGTGTAATTCCAAGAAAAATGTTTATATGTAGGTAGCATTGATGTATCAATGGTATGTGTGCACGGTTTAATGTTTTACTATGGGTTAAAGCGACCTTTTGGTTGATTGGTGACTAGATCACCATCAAAGCATTTTAACTCTCCAAATTATCACCTATTTACACTGTGCTAGGGTCATTGAAATAGAAATGGGCCGGGCATCTCACTTAACTGGAGACCAGAAGGAAAAAGGTCACTATGAACCATTTTAACAGATTCTGAGGGTTAAAATGCCAACGCCTTGTCGCATACAGTCCAAGCGATGACTGTAGGATAGCCTAACCAGTAAGTTACCTCAACAAAATGGGTACTAAAGTTGGCAGAATGAATTTTTTTAATAACTAATTAGCTGTCAACTTTTGCCATTAGTTTTAGACATTGTTATTTTGTTCACAGAAATGAGACTGGAAGTGGTCCCTTTCCAGGATTCCTTCTGAGTAGAATTTTGACAGGACGCATTTCTTCTACTAATCGTTTTTGCTGTTAATGTCCAGTACATTTGGTTGAGGTAACTTAGTGGTTAAGTTATTCTACGGTCATCGCTTGGACTAACACAAGAAAAACTGTGAAGACCAGGAATATGCTAATGAGTGGAGCAAGGCTAAAGAAACCACATCCACTATGAATTTCTTTTTTTTTTGCTTATTTGGCATATTATTGCATTGGTTTGATGGCTTACCTTCCCGGTGCCCCTTTGCGACCAGAGTGGTGGATCCAGCTGTCCGTGAGGCAGAAGTCCAGTCTCCAGGCAGCTCAGGAATGCCAGTAAGTGACCACCTAAAATTCACCATGATTAAATGCACAACTTAAGAAAATACTAATTATTATAATCGTGTTGTTGCCTATTTTATTTATGACTACCACACATGTAATTACCAAAAACAAATATTTGTTTTATATACGAAATAGCTATTGAATTTGCACTATGTATTTTCCATCTCCGACAACTTAAATGGTCGTTTCTCACTCTCATTAAATTGAATCGAAATTTGTTTTTAAAAAAAAATCATTAATATTAAGAATGGTAGTCATATGTAAAAGTTTACAAAATCTAAGGAAAACTCAGCCACCGACCAAATGATATGGAAATAATACCAGTAGTTACTACGAAGATTCGTAGAGAACGTATTTAGCAAGGTTAGCTCATCCCAGGGGTAGAGCGGTGATTGGCTAGAAAATCGTGACGTAGCTAGAAGCTTAATTTCCATCGGGAGATTTGAATTTACTGCAGTACAAGTGGTTTCAGGCGACATATTTATATTTATAATGGTTTTTTTTTTTTTTAAGACGGTTTACACGTAGTTCTCGTGAGAACTTAGACCATAGGCCCATTGTGCTATCTCCCATTTTACCTCAACCTTTAACAACAACCCAGTCCCTTTAATAAAGTTCACCAGGGTTGTTATTGTGTATGTGGCTATGTCTTCTGGTTCTACTGTATGTCTCCCCAGGTATCTAAGCCTAGTTCCCACCAGGGCAGGACATTGGCACCATAAGTAAATTGGAGTCTCTTCATCTTCTTCACATTTCCTGCATCTATTGGTGTTTTCCACTCCCAATATCTGCATGTGTCTCCTGAGATGGCAGTGTCCCGTTAGTATTCCTACCAGTTCCCTCAGCGAGTACATAGCTGTCCATATCGAGTAATTTCTTGGTTTGTCTAGGGTCTGGTCCTTTTATGAGTACTTTCATTTTTTATTCCAGGTGCCTTCTCCCATTCTTTGCGGTGCTGGGATTTGACCCACCTATCAATATGTAATTTTGTGTTGCAAGCTGCTACTCATACGGCCGGTTCGGATCCTACAAGTGGTGCTTTCACCCCTTTCCTTGCTAGTTTGTCAGTCAGAATAATTCGTTGGTAATATTAAAGTACAGGGTGCGGCAGAGAGGACGGACGGTTTTAAGAAAATCATAAAATAGTTAATTTTTTCTCAAAAACAAATTTATTGATGGAATCAGGTTCGCGAGGAAATAGCATTTGAGACAGTCAAGTGTGGAAAATCACATTAGGCATGTGGTGACCGAAATCGTTGATGCAGTGCTGGAGGCGTTCTTGGAAGTTCGCGTAGACTCTCTCCAACATCGCTCTCTCAACTTGGGCGACTTCTACGCGAATTGCGTCCTTCAATTCCTCCAGAGTTCAGGGCTTATTCTCGTATATACTCTAGCCTTGAGGTGTCCCCATAAGAAAAAATCGCATATTGATAAATCTGGGGACCGAGGAGGCCAATTAATATCGCCAAACCTGGAAATAAGGCGACCAGGGAAGAGAGGGCGAATAACGTCCATTGATGCTCTGGCTGTGTGGGTGGTCGCCCCATCCTGCTGGAACCACACACGTAGGATTGAAACACGTCACCGTCATAATTCAGGGAAAAAGAAGTTGGTGATCATTTCGACGTAGCGCTCTGAGACCACGGTAACAGCACAACCATTACCGTCTTCGAAGAAGTAAGGACCAATGATGCAAGTTTGCGATACAGTGCACCAAACCGTTACTTTTGGGCTGTGCAGTAGGGCGGAGTGAAAAAACTTTTTTTCAAATTTCGTTTTTCCTATATTACCAATGGGTGCCTTGGTAGTACCCTATAAAGTACACAAAATATCATCAAATTCCAACTTCATCTTCAGGTGGCGCACTGACCCTAAAGTTCTACAAAAAAATGTGTTTTTTCAGATTTTGTTAGTAAACAAGCACATCATCTAATCCAGCTTAAACGTCACGAAATGTATTTTAGTTTTAGCCATCTAACTTACCCCTCTTCTCCCCACCCTTTGACACTATTGTGCGTAACAACAGCTGCAGTCAATCATTAATTAACAGACATTAGCGCGGAGTAAACGTTCGTTGGAACAACTGCTAAAACTTGATTGTGATTTCTTTGAAATATGCCTAAAACAAGAAAAAATTCAATGTGTTCTATGTTTGGTGGCCCAGAAAAATTAAAAGACAATGTGTTGCCAACTTATTCGGATGTAATAAAGTATTATTTGTGGATTAGAATGACTTGCAGTGGTTATCAAATGGAAAAGATCCTTCTGTGAAAGATATATGTGAAATAATTGCAATTGATCTAATTACGTTGTGGAATAAAGCGTCTATTCCTATTGTAACTGAACGTCAAATTGTAACTAAACTAACCCGGTATTATCACAAGTACAAATGCTTAAAGAAATATTTTCAAAACCTCACCGTCTTGCATCAAGGCAAAAATACTTGGTTATGAATGTAATTGATATGTTTGTGAAATGTTAAATGTCTGTTTGTACTGCATCATACTGACTGTTGTGTTCTTCTTTATGTGTAACATATATATGGTGTTCTATACATATACATTCCACATATATACATATATGTGAAATGTATATGTATAGCATCAATAAAAACTGCTTGTGGATGTATTATTTTAATGAAAAATGCTATTTCTAATTGTCAAGTCTCTGACAGCCCTGAACTGTGTACTTATAATCCCATGTTTCACATTACTGTAAAAGCCTTTTATGGCGTTTAATAAATAAATAAATAAATAAATAAATAAAATGTCGAGTACCTAAAAAGAAAACTGAATTTTATGAAGATGCAACCAAAAATCTCTTTGATATTGCTGTTTGCAAGTGCATTTGTGTCGATTTTTGTAAATGTTTAGTGAAAATACCCAAGAAGGAGCTAGAATTCTTGCAAGATCAGAGAAGTAGACGCAAAATGTATGTATATCGGCTCAAAAGATAAAGTGGCAACCAAGGCTTTGGAGCGTAGGCAATTACGACTGATGAGGCAAAATAAATTACTTTCTAAAAAAGACTGTTGAGAAACCTCTGAGCCCCTCACCAGAGACTTCAGAGACCTCGGATGAAAGTGTAAGATTATCAGACAGCAATCAAGATCCAGA
The DNA here is from genome assembly GCF_061612785.1 of Hesperophylax consimilis. NCBI lineage: Eukaryota > Metazoa > Arthropoda > Insecta > Trichoptera > Limnephilidae > Hesperophylax > Hesperophylax consimilis. The sequence continues at coordinate 15,467,572 of NC_142857.1, forward strand.
CTTTTATACACTTTTTCCGGCATACTCCACCCCATCCACATCGAAATCACAAACAAATCAGATGAGGCATCGATTAAAAAATCTTGCCACTGCCTGTGACAGGACTGGTGTCTCCGACAGATCAGCATCAACCATTGCCAGTGCAGTTCTTCAAGATATTGGTTTTATTTGTAAACAAGATTTCTCAAAAGTAATAGATAGAAGTAAATTACGACGCGAGCGCCGAAAAGTTCGAGAAGAGTTGCAAAGAAGGCAGATTTCGAGCTTCGGGAGTTGTGACGGTAAAATAAGTGGGTTATATTTTGATGTTCGGAAAGACAAGACCATTATGCAGGAAAAACATGATAACAAGTACCACAGGAGAACCATTACTGAAGAACATATTGTTTTGTTCTCCGAGCCAGATTCTCAGTACATTGGCCACGTCGCGCCTCCTTCTGGAACCGCTAATTCTATTGAGGATTCAATTGTAGAATTTTTAAATTTGCACTTCGGAGATTTATCAACCATTGTAGCCATTGGATGCGATGGAACGGCTGTAAACACGGGCTTCAAGAATGGAACAAACGCATTGATTGAAAGACATTAAAATAGACCATTACACTGGTTTATATGTTTGTTGCATGCCAACGAATTACAACTGCGTCATCTTTTTAATACTTTGGATGGCAGTACTTCAGGTCCCAATAGTTCGCAGGAGTCATTGACAAGATGTTACAGCACTGTGAAGACCTCCCTGTGGTGAAATTTGATAAAATTAAGTCTTACCCGATATCGACGTGAAAATTCTAAGCAATGATCAAAAATATCTATATGAAATTTGTCAAGCTGTAACACAAGGCAGCGTAAAAACTGATTTGGCTAATAAGCAACCAGGAAAGCTGGCACACTCTCGTTGGCTAACCTATGCAAATAGAATATTGAGACTATATGTAGCAACAAAGTTTCCAACTCATAGTCTGGTTGAGATTGCTACGTTGGTGATAAAAGTGTATGCGCCAATATGGTTCACCATAAAAACAAAAACTTCATGTAAAGATGGTCCGAAACATGTGCTTAGTATGATAAAAAGACGCTCCTATTTAAATAGGAACTCTTTCTTCGCTCATTCTGAAAATATTTTATTAGCGATGCTACAAGACGAAAGACAGCATATAAAAGAATTAGCAGTAAGAACAATTCTTAAAGCCCGACAAAATGCAAAGGAGAACAATGTAAGGACATTCTTGACTCCAAAACTAAACTTCGAAGCCAACGATTATTATGATTTGATAAACTGGAAGACAGAAAAAATATTCGAGCCACCATTCACAAAAAAAATACGGTGACAGTGAATTATGGGACAAAATTATGAGCGAAGATATAAATATCCGGATTGAAAATTTTCCCTGTCACACACAGGCTTTCGAAAGAGGTGTAAAGCTGGTCACTGAAGCTAGCTTGGCTGTTTGCGGAAGAACAGCACGCGATGGATATATTCGAGCAAGAATAAAATCGAGAAAAGAAATGCCGAAATTCGAAACAAAATTACACTTTTCCTCTGGAATTCAGGGAGCTACCCCATACGCATACGACATGACTGAAGGCTGAAATGATTAAAAAGTATATATTTTCATAATGTTCCTTATATTTTAATGCAAATAATAATGTTAAATATAATAATAATTTTGTTTTAAATTTTTTTTAAATTTCTAGAATCGATCATTTTTTCAAAATTTCAGGTCCTCTGCGCCACCTGAAGATCATATGTCAAAAAAAAATAAAAAATATTTTTCAACAGCTATTTATCTACAGCAACATTAAATGATATAGGGTTTTTGAAATTCGAAGAAATAATTTTTTCGACCTCTTTCACTCCGGGCTACTGTGCAGCGGTCTTTCGTGTAACTGTTGCGGATTTTCATTAGCCCAATAACGTAAATTCTGCTTGTTAACCATGTTGTTTAGGTGAAAGTGGGCTTCGTCACTCATGAACAAAATGAGGTTCTCATTTTGATCGATCAGTGCTTCCATCTCACGTGCGAAGTTCATTCGTTGTGCATAATCTCCGGGCTGTAACTGTTGCACAGTGGCCAATTTATAGGGGTGAAAGCGGAGATCCATATGCAAAATTCGCCTTACGAACGATCACTGAGGCGAAGTGCAGCAGCATATTTCCGGGCAGATCAAGTCGGACTGCGAAGAAAGGCTTGTCGAACGCGTTCAACATTTTCAGGAATTCGAATTGTTCGCGGAGCTCCTCTTGGTCTTCTGTTGATCAGTTCACCACGCCTGCGAAGTGATTCAACCCAACGAAGGATGGTGTTTCGAGAGGGAACAGCTCGTTTCCGATGAATATTGAAGTGGCGACGAAACTCACGCTGTACGACGGTGACTGACTCATTATTTCAGACGAAACAATCATAGGCGAAAACGCGGTGCTCCACCGTCCACGGCTCCATGACGACAACTGGTAAAACAATGCTAGGAACTAACGAGTCAACCGGCACCCCCGAGGGGGAGAGTACTACCCATCTCAAAAACGTCCATCCTCTCTGCCGCACCCTGAAATTATTATAATAAAACTAATGTTTGGATAAAAGGGAAATATCCCAGGAATATTTGGAGTTTAACTTATGCGTTGATGATGTAAAAGTGAGGTCATTTATTAGCGCCTTGTACATATTGCCTTTGAAGACATTCAAATTTTTAAATTGAAAGTCTCATTTAGCAAACTATCATGACAATGACAGGGAAATGATATAATGAGGGATATGACAGAGAAAGGGTTGAGAAAAATTGTATATAAATAAACAGTAGTACATGGTGTAGATACTCTCAGCACAGACCACCATTGAGAATTAAAGCTTTGCTTGAAATGGCTTTAGCCGTATTTGGTAACCATATATGAATATCCGGGTACTTCCCCGCCTTCCGCTTCTCCATTTCCTTCCCCTTCGCATACTGAAATAGCCCAAACTCTTTTTCATCACAAGCTAAGTGATAATCACTACTGATTACCACATTTTTGCTGTTCAAGAACAACAACATTTTATAGCCTTAAATTCGACTCGATGTACAAACATAAGTGCGAGGAAATTAACTTAGATTTACCAAAAATAATATTTTATATCTATTGAAAAGTGAAAGATATCATTCCTTTCGGACTCCAACTGATCTTCGATCTACCTTAGAAGCTTGTGTTTTTTTCCAAAAAGTGCCTGTATGTGCCAACCTTGTTAAATATATTTTTTACAAACCTTGGTTACTAACCAGCTTTGCTGAAGTTTTATTTTAAACTGTTTTTCTCATTAGACATTTTAAAATGAGGACCAATTAAAAAAAATACAGCTTTATATGTGTTTTTACCTACGTACATTAAAATCAGAAATAATATATATAGTTGTTTTCAGTCACAGCAAGACACAAGGATAAGTGTTTTGAACATACCTTTGGGAAAGTGTATGGGCGGGCGTTGTACCCCGTCTTGCCCCACCAGTACCACGGTGCCCCCGCCCCCCTCTCCCTGGTGGCAGTGCACGTACACCACATCCTCCAGGCTGACGTTCAGTGCGTACTGCCAGTAGCTGCTGTGGGGTCAGAGGTCAGTCAGATTATTATAGGCAACAACAGTTGTTGCTTAAGAAAGTGCACCAAACATATTATTATCAATTCATTCACAAATAACTAACAATCACCCAACTGCGATGATTGTGCTACATTAATGGCCCTCCTTGTTAGGGACCAAATTTTAAAATAAAATATGCCTACTAACCGAGTCCTACTTATCTCTACTTATTTTACCCCAGATTTTTGTAAAAGTGTTGCATAATCTAAGGCCAAGTTGTTTCGCAAAAACTCAAATGTAACATTGTCATCAAACGGCCGTTCAAAGCCATTTTGTTTTTTTGTCATTTAAAAGGTGCCCGTTAAATCTGATTCTAGGCGCGTTTCAGCTTTCTATCAAATCGCAATAACCTTTCCCTTACTGTGCTAATTGCTGAAAACATGAAAAAACCATCGGCAGATGCTAAAAAAACGTGCGAGGGGTCCACATCTAACAACGGTCCGCTTCCGACTGGCTAGCGGCTGGCGGCTGGCACACACACAGCACAGGTCGTAGGTATCGATGGTCTAAATCAAAATACAACTGCGGACATGTGGATTTCTCATGTTCCCGCGTAGCGAACTAAAGCGGGACATCAATAGCGTGTCATTTCCTCGCACACTCTTCGCGTATTAGTATCACACGGTTGATTGTATTGGTGTATTTGTTTCCGATTTTTAACTAAAATCTCTCATTTTAATTGAATTTGAAAACTATGTAAAATATTATTTTTTAATTCAGTGCATAAATGTATAGCGGAGGAATACCTAAAATCTGAACCCAGAATTTATTATATTTATAGAGTTATTAAAGTTATTAGAAGCAATGTGTAGTAAATACACACCACAGATAAGGAAAGGTTAAGTTGACAAGTTTAACAACGTGATAGTTGCCCTCTTCTGCTGATCACAATTTGTTCAAAAGCTGAAACGGAATCAAAGGAATCAACATTTAACGGGAACCATTTGATGATTTTATAAGTAAATTTTTGCGAAATAACTGGGCTTAAGATTCAATCAAAGATCTACATCATGAATTTGAAAACAAAAAATTGAAAAGGCAATTTCTTCTTCTTTCATATGGTGGGGGGATCGGGGAGGAACATGTAGGTCTGTAAGCCATTATAGAGCCACAGGAGTCACCTTGTGGATATCATAAATTCTGCCGGAGATGGAATGCAGCGAGCATTCGTTGACCACATATGCAGCACTGTGAACTAAGGACCTATGCTTCACGTGGGCAAAACGACTGTAGGAGCACCTCATGCTATTGATGGAATACCAGAGGCGGTGAAAACCCTGGATGTCTTTCAGTTACAATAATTCAATAAGTAACATAATTCTATTTAATTTCAAATTTCCTTTTCTGTAATACCGTGTGGCGTAAATTATAGGGAGTTTGCATCTCCCGAAAATAAATACAATATTATTTTTACCCACATTCTTGTGAGGCTGGTATCATTGTAAACCTGCTCGCAATACCCCGCGCAGTAAATAAGATCATTCTGTCTTCAGCAGTCTTGCCGTCGGGTTGACCCTAAACCTCCTCTAGCGTACGCGATTATTTGTTCGTAAATTATTATAAGTGAGTTTTGTTAAAATAAAAAACTAAATTAGAATTATCCAAATTCTCGTTATTTCACACTAAAATTAATCATGCAACCTCGGATTCTGCGGATTTGGAGAGCCGCAGAATCATTTAGCCATCAATCCATTTAAACTGGCAATGAAAACCAATCCTCCAAAACCGTAAATAATCTAAAATTATACCAAAATACCTCTTATCGGTGGTCTCACTCTCAGCGAACCCGTTCATTAGCTGGTTAGGCGTCCACTTGATGACGAGCGACTGTGCCATCTGGTGCAGACTAAGGTAGCCAGCCATAGGCTCAGGAACATCCTTCTGGAATTGCAATACATCCTGCACATTTATAGGCTAATCCAATAACAAGTACACTAAGTTAATCTGGCAAATTAAATAGAATTCATACCATCAACCCCAATAATAAATGAATCAGGTTCATTTCGCACCAATTCAGTCTAGTTGCATCGAGTGGAGCGTAGAGCTTCTGAATTTTACAACGAATTTCTACTGATGTTAAGTACCTATTGTTTCAGACAGGGTTGATAAACTGCTTGGTTTAAACCAAGGCTGCCCAACCTTTTTAACAGTTGGGCCAAATTGACGATTTTGAATCACTGGCGGGCCACTGAATACCTGACGGTTCCTATTTCCATGGGGGGGGGGGGTTGTTAGAGAATTTCTATAAAACATAATTCCCCACAAAAAAAATATTTGAAATCCATGGGGGTGGGGGGGGTTGTTACGGAACTTCGCTGAGAAAAAAATTCCGCGCACCCAAAATAATCATATGTGATTCCCCACAACAATTTTTCGAATTCCATGAGGGGGGGGGGTGGCTACAAGATTCCATTTCGGACGCAAAAAATATTATATCAAAAACCGGTGTATTTTTGTTTTAAAAGTAAGTTCAACAGGTTGGATTTTTTCGTCGCTGATTCTCGTTCTGAGTAGCCTAAATAGCGATAAATCGCCTTCGTTGGCAACACTGGTGACCGCGCGCAAGCTGCAATGTTTGTTTTACCGCGGACCCGCGACACTTTTTCAAATTGGCGGGTTTTTTGAAAATGGTTCACGCGGGCCACTTATAATTCGTTCTGGCCTGGGGTTGGGCAGCCTTGGTTTAAACCATTCGGTTATCAGATCTTGGATGTCACTGTAGGACCAAAAATAGAACAGAGGGAGACCTCAAATATAGCCCTATTTGTCAGGGCCGGCCTTGTGCGGGCGCTTTTGAAGCAGCCCACTCCGAGCGCCAAATTGCCAAGGCGCTGATAATACCTATCACCTAACAGTCCTATCACATCGCCCATAAGAATGTTTTCAAAACCACAATACACAAACATACAAATCATCAGCATATGTATGATTAATTACAGTAATCACCTACCTAGGCGTCTACTGGTTTTGACAAGGGGCGCCAAAATCATACTCATTCCGGGCGCCATTTGGCTTAGGGCCGGCTCTGCTATTTGTTTATTAAAAATAATAATTTCGGTGGTGTGTATCTGTGGCTATGTGTAACTCTGGTTCAATGAACCTAGAAATAGGATTTGCTTTGATTTTCAAAAATGAAATTGACTGTGGGAACGATTCACACAAGCGATAAAATAGGTACCAACATTAATTTAAATAATTGATTAATAAATCTTTATTAAAAATGTGTATTTCTTTCGTTAAAATTTTTGACAGATGTCGTAATTTTTCAAGTTTAACAACGGTCTTCTGATCGTATTTTGAAAGGAAATGATCCTGTGGCAAATATTTTCTTCTGTGATAAGCATAAAATAATTGATAAAAAAGAAAAGATTTTTGGAAAGACATAATTTGTCGATATGAATAGAATTTTAGAGGGATTTAACTTACAGGGTGCACCAGGACATTGTTCTTTCCGTAGAGAAGTGTTGCCCGACTGTTCTGGTGAAGGCTTTCCACATAGTCCTTGGCACAGGTTGCCACGGTGGTCCCCACTCCACAAGCTGCACTGGATCCCGCTACAAATAAATAAATAAAATAATAATTTTCAACTTCATAACTGTTCAAGTATTTATATCCACAAATACCATAAATGAATTCTTCGGGATAGTGTATTCAGAATAAATCCATTTTGTTTCATTTGAATTCAGGGATAGAGACAGGAAGTAAAACCATTGAAGAAAATGAATTAATTAACATATTATAGCCCGTTGCTCCATGGGTCGGTAAGTAATCGATATAAACCGAGTGCTGTAAGACCCTGCGCAGAAAATTAAGTTCGTTATAGTAAGGTAAACAGACTGCAGTGCAGTTCAGTGTAGAACTTTTCTGCGCAGGGACTTACAGCATTTGGTTTTTTATGTCGATTGATTACCGACCCGTGGGACGACAGACATAGTTAATTAGTTTCAAAAATATAATCTTTGCTTACAAGAAGTCTCAAATATTGTATTAATGAGTGATGGTAGTTAATAATTGAGAAAAATCTAATTGTATTTTTAGCACGGTCAGTGCAGCATTTAGCAGGCCAGGGATGGATTTGGTGAATCAGGCCTGAATTTTGGCCTGAAGTCACTTTTCTGCAGTAAAGTGCCACTGTTTGGACATGGTGACTTCATGCCAATTCATTGTCATTAAGTTTCGAAGAGTAACAGGGTGATGCTGACTGTAGAAAGAGAGAGGTTATCACCCGCTGTTGCCCAGAATTTCACCTGTCCACTTTCCACTAATTGAGAGAATAAGAAATTCAGATTCCATGATAACTCCTTAATATGACAATTCAACACACCTTTAAAAAGAGATATAAAGTCATTAAAAGCAATGAAACAAAAACTAGGTGAAATAGTTACATATGTAACCTATTTAACCTGGTTTTTGTTTCATCACTTTTCATTACTTTATATCACCTTAAAGGTGTGTTGAATTGTCATTTTGATGAGTTATCCGGTCACCATAAATTCAATGTTCTTCTCAATTTGTACTTCATTCTATAAGGATTAACGTAAAGTACGTTAAAATCTACGCATTCATTGCATCGGTGATTCAATCCAATACTGCGAAGAATTGAGTTTTTTTTAAATATGTACAAAACTGACATGATTTGAGATTTTCACAGCCAAAAGTATTGTAGTGATTTATTTTTGGGGTATTATGCCAGAATACCCCAAAAATAAATCACTTTAGGCACAAAACTATTTATTCATATTCATTTTGCTTATGACAAACAAATAATTTGTCTTAATATTTTAATTTAAGTCTCTGTTTAGAAATTTTTTTACTACCTGCAGCAGCGGAGGTGGCCATTGCATCTTCCGAGGAGGTGTTGAGACTCCTCCGGAAGTTGAGGATTGGGCGGCGGCAGGGGGGTGGGGTGGTGGAGCCGGCACCGATGCGATGTCTCTGAACCTGAAAGTTATTATTTCATCTATTAATTTTTAAATCTTCAGTCTATTATATTCTCAATCTATTATATTCTATTATCGTTCTATTCTATTGTTAGTCTATTCTATTCTCAGTCTATTCTATTATCAGTATATTCTATTCTCAGGCTATTCTATATGTACATGGATAGGAAGCACTTGATTGTTTATAAAGTGGAAAATACAAAAAAAATTATATGTTTCAACTAAAGTGGATTATGGGTATATGCTCGGTCGCAAAGGTCATCGTTTCTCTAGGACAGGGGTGCTCAAACGGTCGATCGCGAGTGCTTTTTGAGTCGATCTCGAGAAAAATTTCCCATTTTTCATATCTTCTTTTTTATTATTTATTTGTAGTTTGTAGAATTCAAAATATCGCAATCGACTAACTGACGAACACATGTCATCGTGCTTGCGATTAGCATTCGGTAATTACGTGCCATCGTATGAAAAGTATGCTGAGGACATGCAGTGCCACGCTTCAACATCCAAAGTCATTATTCAGTTAAGTTTAGAAACTAGTACTCGTTTGTTTTTTGTAAGAACCAATAAACTTGCAATTTTGAATAAATATAAGTTTTTTATTGACTTTTTAGTGCAGACCTCCACCTACCTTGACTAAAAAAATGCATATTGCCAACTAATTTCTATCGTTCCTCCAAATTCTATGTGGATTCGTGGCCATGCAATTATGCAACGTCCCTATATATACACTTATACCTGCGCCACGATACACCCTACCTACATAGATGACAATCCTGCATCACACATACTTGCGCCTCTCAGAGTCGATCGATCGGAATCTAATAATATTGAGGTAGATCGCCAGCAGTTCAAGTTTGAGCACCCCTGCTCTAGGAATTCAATATCAAGTTCAGCTTTAAAATAAGTAAGCCTTAAAAACCTCAGACAAAATCTATGAATATAAAACTTAGCTACCTACCTACCTACCTAAACAAAGGTAAGGCGAGATGATAGGATGAGATCAGCTGAGATCAATTTATAAATTTACTACTTACAATTATATAAATTAAATATCGTTTCATGATTATCCTCAGTACATGCGTAAATATGTACTTAGGGTATTTTAATATGCTGTATTTATTAATGAGTACCTACCCACGCTACAATATTCCATATTATAGAATACAAGAATAAATAATTATTTATATAATTTTTTTTTTTGGCCTCAGGTCTCAGTCGCGATATGGAGTATTTATTTATTTGATGATTTGTATAGTGCCGTTTTTGTGAGATATCACCTCAGAGGCTGAATTACTATCGGAAAACTTTTCCAACAAGGGGCGCAAAAATTCTATTCTTGACACCGATAATTGCACCGGTTTGCTAAATAATAGGGGTTTTTCACTTCACTAAGGACGGGTTGTTTCGGAGAATTTGAACAATTCATCAAATTTCAACGTTCATTTTCGGGTTCTGTGAAAGTCCTATTGAAGTTCTGTTACTATATCATTGTAGGTTAGTTGCTTGACAAAACTGAAATAAAAACAGAACTTGAAAAAATCTTTCACAGAGCTTGAAAATGAACGTTGAAATTTGATGAATTGTTCAAATTCTCCGAAACAACCCGTCCTAAGGATGGGTAGTTTCGCAGAATTTGAACAATTCATCAAATTTCAACATTCATTTTCGGGTTCTGTGAAAGTTCTATTCAATTTCTGTTATTATATCATTATAGGCCAGTAGCTTGACAGAAGTGACATAAAACAGAACTTGAAAAAATCTTTAACAAAACGTGAAAATTAACTTTGAAATTTGAAGAATTGTTCAAATTCTCCGAAACAACCCGTCCTTACATCTAAATTATTGCAACAATCGAATTCTAATAAGAATTCAGTTTTATTTGAATAACTTATGAATTCTTTTAAGCATTCAATTTTTTTTTTTTTTTATAGTGAATACCTCACAAGAGTCCCAACTGCTCCCGTCTGGAGCCAGTGAGACTACGGCATCCCCAATTGGGGGATGTTGTGAGGCTGAAGGTAAGTGGGGAAGGGAAAGAGGAAGGTGGGGAAGTACCTGGCTATTCAGATCTAGTCACTAAACACGGCTAAAGCCATTTGGAGCAACATTTCAATTCTGAATGGTGGTCTTACACCAGGGCGATACTGGTAGTATCTTCCACTCTGGAACGTGCCGCAAATATACTATATATTATTTTAATTAATTTTAATTAATTAATTGTGAAATAACACAAATCAATCAAATAAAATTTATTTGCGCACGCCGGGTTCGAACCCGCGACCTTCGGAATGGCAGTCCAATGCGTTACCACTGGACTATGCCGGCTGTCAAATTTAAATAACTTATGAAGGTTGTAAGTTGTAACCCTTCAATGTGATAATGCATTGAATAAGAAGAAAATATTATTGAATCTAAATGAAACAGAACAAGATACAGAAAAATAAAAAGGGAAAGGTTGCAAATAGGAATCGAACCCAGAATTGTCTTACTGGGACAACGCCCGGCATAAACTCGGCAATTGGGTCCTAATTATGTTATGTAATTTTTTTCGATTCATAAGTATTTCAAATTCAGAATTAAAAATATCATCTACTTTTCAATTTTTTCTATGCTTAATCTACACATTCATAGATGGCGGTAAGTTAATTATTTGATTAAATTACAATTTTTGAAAGTAATTACTTTACAATACACTATATGGTCAGGCATTTTACCGCTAAATTGAAGTCGAAGCGCGGGTGTTTTTTTAAATTTTAGCGCCAAAATTAGACTTTCAGCAAAATATTCATATCTTACAATCTATTTGATATTTTTCGATGAAACTTTCAGTGTTTTACTTTAAAAAGATGTCTGTATTTATTTACTTAGCAATGTATGTGTAATTTCTTTTTTTATGAACAAAAACTTTCTACTTTCTTGGGAATCATAGAAAAAACAGTATTTCACAATCGAAATAACGTATCGAAATTTATTCATACAAAATTACATGATTATTTAGAAATTTTCAATACATATTAAAAAAACTATAACCTAAAGGTGCTGCCACACGCAAAGCTCACATCAAAAGTTAATGTACAGCGCATCATCTTTTCTACCGACACACGACGCTATCAAATATTTCTTCCTATGGTAGGAGAGGGGGTCAGTTGAATTCGAGAGCGGCCGAGGAACATAATTTCATCTGTCAAAGTGACAACTTTACTTACTGACAGCTTGAGCACGTTTTCGAAATGGATGATACTTGTCGCCTATTGCTGGATCTGTTGGACAGCTCATCCTCAGATGATGATGCCGCCAACTATATAATAACTTGTCGCCTATTGCTGGATCTGTTGGACAGCTCATCCTCAGATGATGATGCCGCCAACTATATAATTATAAATGCTATTTATAAACTTTTTAGATTTTAAACAATCTGCGCGTAAATAGCGCATTTTCACATAACCTGACATAACCTCTCCGTCGAATCAGGAAATTCGCAGTTTGCACGCCGATCGACGAAAGCGAAATATAATAAATTACTGTAAAATAAGCTCAAGTCGATTTCCAAAAATGTCGAAGGCAAAGGCGGCAAGGACCAACACCAGGGCAGGGAATGAGAAGAGAGCACGAGAGCTGACGAGAGCAAACCAGATTACCCAGGAAAACAATTGAAAACAATCAACAAACGAACAAACTAGAAGCTTCTCTATAAGGTATCAGGCCGTCCAACTTTATCAAAAAACCGAATGATATTACCATATAAACATACTGAGTTAAAAATATGATTAATTTTGAAAGGGCGAAAATTTGTTTACTTCAAATTCAAATATTGATTATATTAAATATTTTAAATATATGTTAAGTATGTTTGCCAAATAAAGTTTTTTTTATGTTTCTAAATTTACTAGCACACATGACGATATGAGCTAACATAATAAATAAGAAATGCATTATTAGGCTGCTTATAGTGCTTATGTCATGGCTGTCAAAGGGAACACGGAACTTAGTCGGTAGCTCCGCAATTAAAATGACCCCCTCTCCTTTTTACGGCGGAGAGGGGGACGCATAACTTTTCAAATATCGCGTCAGGAGCGGTTACGTAAAATAAATTCGGTTAGCGAAGTTCAGAACCACACTTATAGCGCGTTATCTTTTTACGTGTGTCGGGTCTGTATGGGATTGTATGGCGAGCGCTATTGTGCTTTATATTATCTGTTGATGTGAGCTTTGCGTGTGGCAGCACCTTAATAGAGCGTTCGAAACACTTTTCTTAAAGCTGCTGCCACACGCAAAGCTCACATCAAAAGTTAATGTACAGCGCATCATCTTTTCTACCGACACACGACGCTATCAAATATTTCTTCCTATGGTAGGAGAGGGGGTCAGTTGAATTCGAGAGCGGCCGAGGAACATAATTTCATCTGTCAAAGTGACAACTTTACTTACTGACAGCTTGAGCACGTTTTCGAAATGGATGATACTTGTGGCCTATTGCTGGATCTGTTGGACAGCTCATCCTCAGATGATGATGCCGCCAACTATATAATTATAAATGCTATTTATAAACTTTTTAGATTTTAAACAATCTGCGCGTAAATAGCGCATTTTCACATAACCTGACATAACCTCTCCGTCGAATCAGGAAATTCGCAGTTCGCACGCCGATCGACGAAAGCGACATATAATAAATTATTGTAAAATAAGCTCACGTCGATTTCCAAAAATGTCGAAGGCAAAGGCGGCAAGGACCAACACCAGGGCAGGGAACGAGAAGAGAGCACGAGAGCTGACGATAGCAAACCAGATTACCCAGGAAAACAATTGAAAACAATCAACAAACGAACAAACTAGAAGCTTCTCTATGTAGGTATCAGGCCGCCCAACTTTATCAAAAAACCGAATGATATTACCATATAAACATACTGAGTTAACAATATGATTAATTTTGAAAGGGCGAAAATTTGTTTACTTCAAATTCAAATATTGATTATATTTATATTTTAAATATATGTTAAGTATGTTTGCCAAATAAAGTTTTTTTTTATGTTTCTAAATTTACTAGCACACATGACGATATGAGCTAACATAATAAATAAGAAATGCATTATTAGGCTGCTTATGTCATGGCTGTCATAGGGAACACGGAACTTAGTTGGTAGCTCCGTAATTAAAATGACCCCCTCTCCTTTTTACGGCGGAGAGGGGGACGCATAACTTTTCAAATATCGCGTCGGGAGCGGTTACGTAAAATAAATTCGGTTAGCGAAGTTCAGAACCACACTTATAGCGCGTTATCTTTTTACGTGTGTCGGGTCTGTATGGGATTGTATGGCGAGCGCTATTGTGCTTTATATTATCTGTTGATGTGAGCTTTGCGTGTGGCAGCAGCTTTATGCAGGGGCACATTGCAAAACTTGCACATGTACCGCGTTTCACTGCGTAGTTTGTGTTTTTGTTGTGTTTCAAACTTATTGTATTGACAAGTACATAGATAGATCGGGTACCGCCGACAATAAAAAACACATGAACCCGCACCCATTTAGAACCCCTTGTCTACAAGTTTCCCGCTCCTTACCGCTTTGTGCAACAAAACGAGTAAACTCGTCTCCCGCATCTTACTGTAAAAAGGCGTATGACGAGTTTTTTCGTTTCCCGCAAAGAATGTGTTAAGGCGATTTTTTTTTGCGCCCGTACATACGCAATATGAATATGAATAAATAGATTTGTCCCTTTAAAAACTCATTTCTTTCGAAAAAGGAATACAAATACAATATTGAATTGATGGTTTAATCCAATATTTTATTTGTATGCCTTTCTTGAAAGTTTTTTTACCGACAAAACTATTTACTCATATTCATATTGCTTATGTACGGGCTCAAACAAATAATTCGTGTGATTATTCTAAAGCATAATTTGTGATAAGCGTATTTTAATAAAATAATTAAATTAACGCCATCTATGAACATTGAACATGTTCATTATGACGATCGTCACGTTTAACCTTAACAAATTTATTTAAAATAACGATAAACATATTATTACATCTTCGTTTCTTTTATCACATTTATATCATTAGTTCTATCACGCCTCTGCCAAACAAAACGTCGGTAACTAAATGGGTCTTTCGACGACCCCATGCATTTTTCTGTCTTATGGGCTTACTATAGAAATCCCAATTATAGGTCAATTATTAATGGTAACTTATGTATTTGCGCAGGAATAAGTAAAATACTAAAATGATATGTCAATTATTTAAGCTAATAAAAGAAAGATAGTAATTTTGGGTACTACCTACTTCCCCACTTGGCTGCGGGATAGTTAACTGCTTTTGCACAAAATAAAAATATCATTTTTGTACAGGGTTTTCCATTAAAAGGTGTTATTTTGAATAGCCCGTTATTTCTGTAGATGTTACTTTTAAAGCTGTCATTTTTTTACATTTGACAAGTAGAAACTACGCTATTAATAAAAATGGAACGATACACGCTTCAACAACGCATTTTTTCCATTATATCTGGCTTTCACCCTTCAAGGGTGTTCTTGGCCATCATTTAAAATTATTGAGAAATGAAAGGTGAATTTAAATATTAATTTTATTTAAATAGGCAAATTTCAAAATTATAATAGAAAATTGGAGTCGAGTTCAGACTTAGAAGAGATGAGATGTTGAATGGAGGGGAGGCAATTTTTAGATAAGACTTGATAGAAGAGAGGATATTTGTTTAGAGAGGGACAACCAAAAAATATGTGATCTAAAGTTTCCACTTCTATACCACAGAATGTACAATCTGGGGAGTCATGACGTGCATTTTAAAAAGATGGGAAGGAACGGAACAATGTCCGATCCTCATTCGAATGAGTGAAGAAATTTCGTTTTTGGAAAAATGAGGGAATTGCTGAAACCACGGTTTTGATGGAATAGTCCTTTGTATTGAGGCATAGCAGGCTCCCTTGGATTGACTAGCAATGTGCCAATACTCCGACCAAACATTGCGGGATCTATCTTTGATGATGAAAAAAATGTCAGATAGGGGAATGTGGTTTACGAGGGTAACTATAGGGTTGGACGCTCCTTGTTTTGCCAAGGCATCCGCAATATCATTACCCATGATACCAACATGTCCAGGAATCCAAATCAGAGTTACAGTTTTACCAGAGCTTTGAATGGAGGCTATCATCTCTCGAATAAGGCATACAAAGTGATCATCAGGATGAAGAAGAGGACTGGATTTAAGTTTTTGGAGGGAACTGAAAGAGTCAGAGAGAACGAGGGAATGTTCAAAATTATTTTTGATTATATATTTGAGAGATTCTATTATTGCAATGCACTCGGCTGAAAATATTGAAAAGTGATTTGAAATTGAATGAAATATTCTGTCATTAGAATTATTGTGGTAAACGTTAATACCTATACCATAGTTAGGAGAGTCGGGAGATTTGGATACATCAGTAAATAATAGAGAAAAGTTGGGCCATTTAGATGAAATAATGTCATTGAACATATTATTGACAGTTCAGGCCGGGAGATTGGAATGACTTTTAAGGATTCCGATCCCTTCAAATATTGTTGGAGATAGGGTGGCGTGAGTTTATTTTAATTTGTATAAGGAAAATAGAAAATTATTAAAATTCACTTGAGTGAATCAAATGCAAATCATCTTGAGTGATGAGGTCCATTTCCACCTCGGTGGCTTCGTCAACAAGCAAAATTGTCGCATCTGGGGCTCGAAAAACCCAAGAATTATTGTTGAAAATATCTAAATTAATTAATATTTTATATGTCTAAAGGTTAATGTTATATTATTGCTTTACAATTCTTTATTTGGAATCTTCACAATATTTTTTTTTTATATAAACTATGTAAAATGGCTGACCGATCGCCCTCGATTTAGCAGGCCACTACAACCAGTCAAACGCAGTATATCTGTTAACAATACTACCAATAATTATTTCGTTAGCTTTCTAACTCAAAGGCCTCATACTCTATGTGTCGTATTGTATCATGTTACTGCTGCCACTACCTAGCATTTACATTATTTATTAACTAATTTAAGTCTGTATAACTCATAAAAAGTAGGAATATTCTTATTTTTGTACTATTTACTTGCTGTTATTATATGGAAATGGTTATATGTATTTTTTCTATTATTTTTGTGAACTTGCAATCTTCAGAATATTACCTTTTTATGAACTATGTATGTAAAAGCCCAATGGGCGTATAAATAAATAAATAAATAAATAAAAAATAAAAAGCCTATTTATCCTCAACATGTGACTGTTTGGTGCGGTTTATGGTCCGGTGGAGTCATTGGACCTTACTTTTTCGAAAATGAGGCTGGAGCAACAGTTACGGTGAATGGATTGCGCTATCGAGAGATGATTAATGATTTTTTATGGCCGGAATTAGATGGTATTAATCTGGACAACGTTCAGTTTCAACAAGACGGCGCTACGTGCCACACAAGCAACGAAACCATTGATCTTTTACGATTGAATATCAAAATATTACCTCTTATTGGAAAATCCTGTATTAAACTTTGTTGTCAAAATTATCTAATAAAATTATAAAAACTAATTTTTTCAAATCGACGTATGTACCACGGTACTTATCAACCTACAATATTTATCTTTTACGAGACGATTATTTTTTAAATGTTTAGGGCATTTTAATTAGTAACGAGCAAGTCAAGTTCCATCCCCGCAAAAAATCGCGGGGTTTTAAAATTAAAGGAGCACTTTGTCTGATTCGCTATTATATATAAAAAACCCTATTCATATTCGTCCGAACTTTTATTCAAACAATTTGAGGTCAGAAAATTAAGTGCATTATACTTCTACCATGCAACATTACAAATTTATAAAAACTATATTCAAAATAAAATTGCACCCTTTAAAAATAACAGAAATCTTAGACAAACGTCAATACTTCCTACTCCTAAATGTAAAAAAAAAATAGGACAGTTCAACCATGAATATCTCGGAGTTAAATTTTTTAACTCATTACCAGAAAAAATTAGAAACATGAATGCAAATATAAACGAATTCAAAAGCCACCTTAAAAAGTATTCCGAACAGTTGAACTGAATCGTACCAAATATAAACAAATATAACAACACCCCCATACACACAAGCCCTGCTTATTTATGGGGGTACATCGAATACTTATATTATGTAATTAATAACCTACTATATTGTGTAATTATATTATGTAATTGTTATATTATGTAATTCGTGTATCTTTTTTTACTAATAAAAAAAAACTAAAAAAAAAAATATATATATATATTAGCATAAAATATTAACATACAATAAGCTTCATCAGGGCAGTATACCATTTATCAGCTGAAGCTGGTATCAACTACGCGTAAAAATAAGCCACCCATCTCTAAATAGTATAAAATAAAGTCGCTATCAGCGTCTGTCTGTTTGTGCGCTTACTTCTAAACTACGAAATGGATTTTGACAAGGTTTTCACTATCATTTAGAGAATTTCTTCCGGAAGGTTTATATATATAATACATGCATATTATATTTATAAAAAGTAGAGAAAAGTCGAGCAACGTTGGGTACACGGCAGCTAGTTTTAAAATAAAGGGAAATGTTAAACCAATTTTGATCGTTTTGGTAAATATTTATAAAAATAGCGTCACCTTATTGCGGGACCGTATTTTAGAAGGGAGCCCCGGGCGTTAAATCCCTCTCCTCATTCCATAGGCGAGGGTACAAATTTCCAAAAAGAGATCTTAGCTACCCCAAGCCCATGAAAATCAAACGAGATTCAAATCCGATTTTCCCTAGAATTGCCGACTTGTTGAGTGATGTTTTTTTATGACACACAAAATTATATATTGAATATTGATCCTCGCAAAATAGAAAAAAAATACACAAACATCTTTGTTTACAAAAAAACTGAATAACTTAAGTCTGTCTGATAAGAACAACAATAACGTTCATTATATTACAAAGAAAAGCACCCTTAGCATAGCAAAAACATCAGAACGGAGATCTATTTGAGATATTGAATAGATTTTACCTAGATATTTATGTGATCCTGTGATACCGATTTATAAAGAAAACTGACGTAGCCAATTTACGTAAGAACCTTTCGACTCCAGCAGGCAAATGAAATTATTGATTGCTAATCCGGGTACATCCTATGTCTATAAAATGATAATATGTATCTATCCTAAATTTAAAAATAAAGATTTGCTACATAGTGGCCTAACGGGACTTTATTTTAGTAAAATACATTTGAAAAAATAAATAAAGGAATATATTTATAAACAAAGAAAAAAATGAAATCATAATTTGGACAAAGTTTTACAATTTCCACCGCAAGTATATAGAAGGAGAAATATAAATAAAAAATAGGCACTAAGTGCCAAAAACTGAAGCTGATTGAAGGGCAAACTGACAATATTTCATAAAGAAAACTGTTTGTTTTATTTTATTAAGTTACGTTTTACCTTCTTTTATTACGTTACCGTTATTTTATCAGTATAACAAGATACCACGCCTCCGTTGTCAGCCATTTACAAACAGTAAATTTACAACCATTTAGAACAGTTGAAGTAAATGGTATTTGGTGCCTATTTTAAAAGAAAACATGCTAGCTCTTGAGCATAGAGCCATTTTTAACGTTTGTGGCACCTTGTGGCATTTATTTAGGTTATTGGCGATGGCACAAAGAATATTTCGACATATTTAGTTTTTGGCACTTAGTGCCTTTTTATATTTCGTGTACTCTCATATGTAGAATTAACCATTACTTCAGGCACACTAGACTCGCCCGGCATGGCTATTTACCGGTTTATTTTTTGGATGATTTGCAAATAGACAAGACTGACAATGCTCAAAGACACTAGACAATAGAAAAATGGAAATTCTCAGGGCCGGTCCTGAGCCAAAAGGCGCTTGGCGCGAGTAAAATTTTGGCGCCCCTTGTCACAACTAGTAGAACCCTAGATAGGCAATCACTGTAATCTGAAATATTCGGATTATTTGTATCTTTGTGTAGCGCCGATTTTATGAAAAATAATATTAAGGACGATGTATTAGAACTGTTAGGTGTAAGGTATTATCTGCGACTTGGCTCCTTGGTAATTCGGCGCCCGGAGCGGTCTGCTCCATATGCGCCCGCATAGGGTCGGCTCTGGAAATTCTTTAGCCATTTATTTTAAACCATAGAATAAAATTAAAAAAAACACTAGAAGTGCCTTCAATATAAATCAGAATGGAAAAAATGTTCAATTTAGCCCAATTTGCCCAGCATTCAGCCTCAATTATACTCGCCTGACATCCCATCCCATTTGAATTTCGTAAACACAGTTTTTTATTGGAAATTTAAACTTCAATTTCAATATTTAATATCAACATTATATTATCTAATATCTAGTTGTAATAATAATTGTGCATTGTCCGCCGCGTCCACTTCGTGCTAAAATGTCAAACCAACTGCGTCGATGAAGTCACCTGTCACTGGTCACGTGTTATTTGTCAAGCAGGACACTTCCAATTTAGTGGAGACTAGGCTGAGACCATTTGATTTTTCGAGCCGCGTCGCGTTCGCATCGACTTAAAACGCAGCATTATGGTAAGTATACATTTGCGAACCAAAACGCGAACCGAGCCACGAATTACAGGAAAGGAAACTTCATTCCTTTCCCATAAGTTGAGGTTCAGTTCGGCAGTTCGGCATGTATACGTAGCATTACACTTGCCTGACATCGTATACTAGGAGTATACCGCTATTCTATTTGATCGAATAGGGCGGCATGACACCTAAACACGGCCCTGGTAGCAGTGGTAACAACACATTCAAAAGATGATAAAAATAAATATAAAATGTATGAAAACATGGAATTTCATAATTAAATTCGTTTCAGTGTTATTTTCCTGGTATTCCATTATTCCATACGTAACGTTTATTACCCCTACAGCGCTACCTACCTTCTTAACTTCAATGAGATTTGAATACAGGATAATCGATATATACTCGTAGGTAATCGATCGCGCTTCCAGGGAATCAGGCCCTAAAGCTTGGAATAAACTCCTACTCGAACTAAGCTGAATAGATAATCATTTTCCATAAATTATTACAAAAGTAAAACCCTTAGGTACTTCACGAGATATTATGTACGTAGAGATTCTCATTTTTGCATGAAAGTTTTAAAATTACATTAATTTTATGAAGCAAAAACACCGGACGACCTCCATGGTCGAGCAGTTAATATATCCAACTACGAATCCAGAAGTCGCGGGTTTGAATTCACCTTTCAGTGTTAGTTACCTCAACACCGTCCTGCTGAAAGACCGCCATTCTGAATCGAAACGTTTGTTGGTGACCAGATCTGAATAGCCAGGTACTTCCCACCCTCCTCTTTCCCATCTCTTTTCCCTTCAGGCTCACAACATTGCCAATTGGGATGCCATAGTCCAAACCTTTTTGAGGTTGGGAGTTACTTTTTATCCTTCATTTCATATTTCATAGGAACTAGGAACCTACTTCTAACAAGAATCTTACAAGAATTTTAGCTGTACCTTTTGTAGTTCTTCAAATAAAACTTCTTGATACTAAAACTGCTTCATTGTCAGAGAAGCACAAATCTTAAAAACCAATTTATCCTACGACTAAGATATAACTTTTTCGTCCATAGTTGTAAATTTAAAATGTGGAAAAAAAATTCTAAATTTTTCCAATCGTAATTATTGGGATCGATCAAAATTTCCTCAGCGATCGGGTCTCCCACTGCCTCCGGACATCTTCACAATTAAATAGACCCACTCGGGCGGAGATCAGAATAACAAGCGACGTTTACTTCGCTATCACGCAGTACCTACAAGGAGGGTGACTATGGACTGGTGTATCGGTTGATTTAAAACTCGGCTTGGTTGGAATGTGGTGCTAAGCGCGGCTTGGAAAATAATCCGTATATAGGTCGGAAGCATGTCGGAAGCATACATATCAGCAATGTTACACGTATTGTCTATGCTTTTATTAGAAGAATAATATATTGTTTTGCTGTAGTCAATGCGCTATTCACGAAATTATGACAAACACACCGCTCAAAATACTGTCCTGACGTTGAAAAATTCCTCATTTCAGAGTGAGTATAAATTAATAACATCAACATCCCCCATCGCTCGAAGAATGTAATAGTCTATACCAGGGGTACCCAACCCCGTGCCCGCGGGCACCATGATGCCCGCGGAATGATTCGTATGTGCCCGCCACTATTCGACAGTGAAAGAATTTTTTCATAAACATTAATTAAAAATCCGAATTATTTTCATTTATTTGTTAGAGTTTTAATTTTTCTGAGTTCCTAGGTTTATTAAATACGTTCGTATGTTTGCGATATTGTATGTATGAGTGGTTCCTTTGCTGACAGTACTTGTCGCAACTTGTCTAGTGGCGAGCCAGACTGCACTCTTAACGCTAGCCTGGAACGGGGAGTTCTATTTGCACATCACTCCTTGTACACGCAGAAAACACGAACTGAGCCGATGAATGCCGAGGGCACCAAACACATGGCACATGACTCTGACAGCTCTGTCTGTCAGTAAAAGCAATAAGCATGGCCCCGACAGCCAAACCGACATTTCATAAAGATATATATGTAATGGAAATGGCCGCATATAATAATTGCAGATTTTGTTCAAAGTAAGACAGAAGAACTAGAGTTAGAACTTTTGGACCTTAAGAATGATATATTGCTAAAATCCTTAATATCAGAGGACTTTTGGAATACAGTGGACAGAGAAAAGTCCCCATTTAAAAAAAGCGGCATATAAAATTGAATCGGTTCGAATTTCTCGGTTCGACATATTTATGCGAATCATTGTTTTCAACCATAAACTTAATAAAATGAAGATATAGATCACGACTCACCGATGAGCATCTTTATGATTGTTTGCTAACAGGATTATCGTCATACTCTCCTAATAATGAGGCAATGGCCAATGATATGCAATGCCAAAAATCACATTGACATATTGATATTATATATATTTATAAAAATTTTCTTTGTATTTGTGTTTTTTGTTTACGTTTTGTAAAAAAGAGAAATCTGTGTGTATGCAATTTTAATAATTATTTAATTATTTTTAAACATTTTTGTTTATTATTTATTAATAAACTATGAATAAAAGTAAATAAATTATGGTAAAATGAGAAGTTATGGAAGGAGTTTGTCGATTAAAAATAGGTGGTGCCCGCCACCCTAGCGATATTTTAGAATGTGCTCTAGAGTACAAAAAGGTTGGGAACCCCTGGTCTATACCATAAATAAACCACTCACTAGGTAGATATCTTCGTCGTTTTTGTATGAAACAAATTGGTCCTATATTTAACCATAGATATGCCAATATTAAACCAATCTAACAATTATTTTTATAAGCAATAATTATTATCCTGAAACACTCATCCACATTGAAAAATGTCCTGATAAAAGATACATGACGCCAACGGGACTTGAACCCGTGTCCTTTAGATTTCCGGTCGACAGCTCTGACCACTGAGCTATGGCGGCTTATCTCTTATCTGCGAAATAAATCAATATATACTAGTGTTTCATTCAACAATTACTGCTTATTACATTTTTTCACCTGAAAACCCTAAACCAATCTTATGCGTGCGACAATACTACCTCACACACCATCAACCAGGATAGAGGAAATTCAAAAAAAGGCGCGACCATAGACAATATTATTCTCATTCGGAGCCTACTTATTAGCCTAAAATATTTGAAATGTCAAAATATTAACTCACGACAGGAAAATGGAAAACTCAGTAACATGTTAAGCATTTTTATTTCAGCAAAGACAATAAATTAAAGATACGGGTTAAATCATCACCTAGCATTATATAATCGCGATCCAGTATGGCCTCACAATTTTATTTATTTAGTGGACAATTTGTATAGTGCCGCTTTTGCGAGATGTCACCTCAGGGGCGCTACGCACATTCCTGGCAAGAACACGGATATTGCCTAAAAAGAAAATAGATTCATTTCTGCGGTGAAGTTAAATTAAGCCTATTACAAATTAGCAAATTAGAAACAAATTAATAGAGATTCTCACTTGTTTTTTGGTTACAAACACGTGTTCTATTCTGTGTTCAAGATATCAAGATTAGGTATATCAAGCGTTGGAAACGCGTAATTTCATAACGAACCACTCGGCCTTTTGCCTCCGATTGAGAAATGAGAGCCACAAACTGACGGACATCTCGCTAATATTGGATATTATATTAAAATCCTCCAAAACTGTGTAGTTCGAGACCAAAATATTAAACAACCATAGATGTACCACTCAGCCAGTACTCATCTGTCAAGAGCTTTTTCCAAAGACATTCAGAGTTTTTCATTTTCATCAGTTAGGCAGCAATATGGCGTAGCCATGGAAATTACCGTGTCTATTCTACGGTTCCATTTTTCGATCGGAGTTATTCCCTCCTAATCCATAACCCATACTGATATAATTGTGTACTTTATGTATATTTCGGTGAGATTGAAGTACTTAAATACTTACGTAAACGTCATATTTGACATTCGTTACTGCTAGTGCCTCGGTGTCTAAAGAGGGAACTCCTCTGCGGCTTACCAAGGCTTAAGCGGCCGATTTAGCCAGCTTAAATTTTCGCGAGGGTATGGACTGACTGATAGATAGGGTCAGGATAGTGTTACAGCAGAATTAATAAAGTGTGAGACACGTACCAGTTCCCCTGCCGGCGGGTCGGGCCAGTAGCGGTCCGGCGGGCGAGCGCGCGAGTACTCCAGCGCGCAGGGCCCCACCAGCAGAGAGGCCAGGATGGAGCCGCAGTCCGGGTCTGCCACCAGCGCCCCCCGCTCGTAGTAGCGTGGCGCGTGGCGAACCAGGTGCTCAATGATGCGCGCTAGACGCCTCTCGAACAGGGCCAGGCGGATCCATAGATATCTGCAAATACATATTATGAGATATTGATTTAAAATAATAGATGTATTATTAATTACAAACGCCCACTAAACTGCCAAAGCAGTTTGTGAGTAAATCAATTTCATAATATTAATTATAACACTACGGCACAAATATAACGAGACCACAATACAGGGAAGAGAGATAGAAGAATAACATTACAAATGACGACGATACAAAATCGTAAAATACACAAACATATAGATATAATACACATAATGCTACGTATACATACGCGAGCCGAACTGAACCTCAACTTATGGGAAAGAAACTAAGAAACCGCAAATGCACTTGCAGTTGCTTCGTTCCTTTCCCGTAATTCGTGGGTCGGTTCTCGTTTCGGTTCGCAAATGTATACTTACCATTAAACATGCTCATGAACATACACACACACACTCAAAAGCACACAACATACTCTAACACACCGATAGGCCTTATTTATACTTGGTATTAAATAATATTTGTATAAACTCTAACATTGACATTTTTTCGGATTCACTGCGCAAATTCAAACATGACATCATGTCAATAATTTAAACTGTTCAATGCGCATACATACAGACACACACACAAACACTCATACATACATTACACACACACCTATATACTACACACGTCACCTGGTAATTAAATAATAAACACACCAATTAGCAAACATGAAAAGGAAACATATCATAGGTACCAAACATGAAGTATCTTATTCCTGTATATTGTTTCATCTCTGTAAATCATGTACTGTTTGTTTCTATAATATAAAATAAAATTAAAATTAAAATCATTGGATTCTAACGTATCAACACCAATCAATGTATATCAACATAAAAATCTAGAACTATCAACCATTATTTGGCATTGTTTTAGTTCAGTGGTGCGATTCGATCCACTTATCACACGCATCGATATCATATTAAATATACGAGTAGTATGTACAAGAAAAGTGAATATTCGTTGGCCATATTTATTCGTAGTTTTTGGAATACCTTGAATTGTGTGAATGATCTACTTTTCTTTATGTTTGGAATCAGACAATAGGTTTTGGGTTTTGGCATACAATTTAATCCATTACATCCCTTGAACAGGAAATATTTGTATATATGAATTATTTCTGAATTATTATTAGTCTAAGATCCCTTAAAGAACGACCGCCACCGAGATGTTTATTTGATGAAACGTATTTTATATTTAATTTAATATGTCAATAAATATATTGCATATCGGTTGCCTAGCAAATTTTAGTCCAGGGTATGATTAATTAATAATTAAAAAAAATTTTTTTTTTAAACATTTCACCGGTTTGATTATTATACAAATTCTATACCAATCGAAAGTATGAAATCCATAGAATATGCAAACGTTAGGTTGCCTACTCTTTTCCGGTCACAACTCTCAGGTTGCCATGTATAAACAGGTAAACTTCGATACTTCGTTTGTGTGAAAGCACTATGAAACAATACATGATCCAGAGTGGAAGATACTACCAGTATCGCCCTGGTGTAAGACCACCATTCAGAATTGAAACGTTGCTCCAAATGGCTTTAGCCGTGTTTAGTGACTAGATCTGAATAGCCAGGTACTTCCCCACCTTCCTCTTTCCCTTCCCCACTTACCTTCAGCCTCACAACATCCCCCAATTGGGGATGCCATAGTCTCACTGGCTCCAGACGGGAGCAGTTGGGACTCTTGTGAGGTATTCACTATAAAAAATAAAAAAAAAGGTAAATCGAAAAAGCATTTTGCACCGGTCTGATTATTGAATAAAAATTATATGAAATTAAAGATTATTTCATTATGAACACGATGGTATAAGGTTGCCTGCTAAAAATCAGTCCCGAATTCCGGTTGTCGAATTTTGAAAACTAAAACTTTTTGAAAACATGCCGCGAATTCTCGTGTGCGACTGAGAGGTCCCAACCAACCATCTCATGCGATAGAAGAGGACAAAGCATAGCAGCTGTCCGTCCATTAAAACAAAGAGAGTGCACATGCTATTTGTCCTTGAAAATGAAAAGGATAGCGATAGACTCGTGCAAGGTACCATCTAGTCTAGAGTGCACAGAGTACCATCTAGTCTAGAGTGCACAGAGTACACGAGTTCTCGCAAGGTACCATCTAGTCTAGAGTGCACAGAGTACCATCTAGTCTAGAGTGCACAGAGTACACGAGTCTATCGCTATCTGACCGGAAAAGAGTAGGCAACCTAACGTTTGCATATTCTATGGGTTTCATACTTTCGATTGGTATAGAATTTGTATAATAATCAAACCGGTGAAATGTTTAAGAAAATTATTTTTTTTTAATTATTAATTAATCATACCCTGGACTAAAATTTGCTAGGCAACCGATATGCAATATATTTATTGACATATTAAATTAAATATAAAATACGTTTCATCAAATAAACATCTCGGTGACGGTCGTTCTTTAAAGGATCCTATACTATATATATACACAATTTAATACTGACCGCACACGAAGAAAAATGAGTGTGCAGATTTTTTTAAACCTTTTAAAATTATTGGTAATCCTGTTAAAAACGGGACTGCAGGCCGTTTCCTAATTTGTTTAGTGAATTCGTAATAATATCGAAACACGTGTTCATGCACCTGTGTTTGTCTTAAAAAATTATAATGACGAAATGCGAAAATGTTAGGAATTTTAAGAAAATGTGTTCTAACATTGTGATAATACATAGGTATTTTACAAAAAGTTTGTCAAGAAACCTAACAATTCATGCCTTAAGGGCCTGCAATGCCGTTTTTAACTGGATTACGAATAATTTTAACTGATATTCTTAATAAATTAGAAATATTTTTTACCAGTAAGTTTTCTCCGTGCAATGCGTCGCATTGAGTTTGGCATTGCATTTTCGTACCTGACAAAAGCTCTTGACTTTGCAAAAACTGGCAATCTTTTGTCCTAATAAACCAATTTCAGTGTTTATAACTTATAACATACTAGCTGACGTCTACCCGGCGTTGTTGGGGGTAATCCTTAGGAGATATACATATAGTAAAAGCCCTATGGGCGTTTAAATAAATAAATAAATTACCATCGCAGACTTTTCTGTAGGCCTGTTCAAGATATACAATTCCGTAGTACAAAA
The DNA here is from genome assembly GCF_061612785.1 of Hesperophylax consimilis. NCBI lineage: Eukaryota > Metazoa > Arthropoda > Insecta > Trichoptera > Limnephilidae > Hesperophylax > Hesperophylax consimilis. Next base: position 15,495,158 of record NC_142857.1, read on the forward strand.
CCAGCACAAAACACGATCACAAAATCAAATACATTTATCGTCATCTACTTACACGACCAAATTTGGAATTAACTCCTTACAATACATTGCACATAAGCAATATAACGCATTACCTAGTAATTTAAAACTTCCGGCAACGAACAAAAAAACATTGGCAAAAGCTATTTCCTCAGCAGTTTTATTAATGACAAACACAATCTTTCTCTGGAACTCTATAATAACATCTGCGTTTATTTATTTTAATGTATTTATGTTGTCTTGTCCTTAATCTAATGTTGTCTTTTCCGAAATGAGTTTTGTAAACTCACTGGGAATAATACATTATAACTTTGTTATCATTTTGTAATGTATTATCTAGTAATAAAAAAAATTATATTGATTTATCTCATAAGGTTTAGCGATGTAAGCTTCCGAAAATATTTTTTTACGACTTGATTACTAAACTTCGAGTTTTCTCTACTTTCTATAAATATAATTTACATATATAAACCTTACGAAAGAAATTCGCTAAAGGATTGTGAAAACCCTGTCAAAATCCGTTGCGTAGTTTGGAAGAACTAAGCACACAAACAGACAAGACACGAATAGCGACTTTATTTTATACTACTTATAGACATATCAGTTCGGAATGCTGTGATTTGTCAACATTTCAATGGAAAATTTTCATCAGCACCTTCTGGTTGATGACGACCTCCTGGGCTAGTATAAATGACCACGGAAAGTGATGATTGATCTTACCTGACAGTGGAAGATGCAGAAGGCGGCACGGAACCCATGCTGCCCTTCTTGGTGAGGGGCGGCCTGTTGGTGGAGTCCCCGCTGGAGGAGGACCTCCTGCCGGGTTCCGTGGCCTCCAGGGCCAGCACTTTCTGGCTGATGGCGGCCGCCTCTTCGCAGTGCTGAAACAATCATCAAACACGTTTCTTTAGATATCGAGAGTTTATTTCAAAATGTGTTTCATGTGTGGAAGAGAGACGGGAGGTAAGCCGACGCGGACGGTATATCAATAGTTTTAACTAGAAAACACTGTTTTGTGTGCAGTTAAAAACCAAAATAAAGTGTATGAAATAAGTAAAATATTTGGGACTTCTATTTATTATTAGGTATTGCTTGATGCGAGATATGAAGCCACTTGCGACGCCAACGGTGCCGTCGGACGAAACTATTGACGATTGGCCGTATTTATTTTTGATTGAAAGATCCGATTTCGTCTGTTTGATTTTAAGGAGTTAACAAGTTTATCACAGTACTCAATTCAAGTATTTACTGAACTTTGGTCTGTACTGTTTTCAGGCATATGTCCCACATTGTAATCTATCAGTAATCGTGTTCAAGAACCTTAATTGGATAAGAAAATATACGAGTATGTATTTGTAAACATTATGTAATAAAATATCATTTATGAATATTTGCAGCTTACGAACAAAGTTAGTTTGTTTAAAGCCATATAGATGTTTAATTGAAAGTGTCATTTGAATTTATTTAACATTTTTTTTGCAGGACACCAACAAAACTACAAAACCTTTTGTCAGCATAAACTTCTATGGGCCGATATTTCAGTTGCTTTTTAAGCACGGTTGACTGTTGATTTGTAACTGATTACTGGCCCCATTATCAACCCGCTCGTTCGAGAAAAGCAATAGTTTAAAATATAAACCAAAAACCTAGTGATACTAAAATGACTGATATACCGGCCCTATGTATTAATTCATTATCAACACACTCGTTCGAGAAAAGCAACAATTTAAAATATTAACGGGTTGCTTATGATACATCAAAATACGTACCGACATTACAAAATAATGTTTGCACTTGCTAATAAAAACAATACAGGAAAACTAAATAAGCAGCGCAGTGGGAGGGATATATCATTCGTTCGTCACTTCTGGACACACTGATCCCTAGATTCCTACCCACCCCTCATACCTTTTTCCTTCTCAGATCTTAATCTCCTTAAAAAGATCCTCCACACAGCATCATCAAAGATGACATAGGCCCCGAGGGAAATTATTGTGGGGATAATGTAACGAATAAAGGCATTCATTTCGTTTATATGTTCTTTACAAAACAATCGTTAGAGTAAACCAATCGCTTAACAACAAACGTTTATTTTGAATTAAAATCCTCATTGTAAGATTGTACACGGTTTGTTTTCCTTTGAAGGTTGTTGAAAGAAATCATTTTAATCCTCCTTTAAGAATTATGCCAGCTTATGAAACAAAAGCGATCCGGCCTCTGATTCTGGAACATTTTTATTCAGAAAAAGTTTGCTAGCGAGAATATTAAAACAACTCTCGGTAACAACTACTTGTGTTTCTTTTAGGTACTTTATTTGTTGAAGCTTTTTTTTAGAATTGTGTACAAAATGAATGGGGAAAAACTTAGTTATTTTAACACAAAAGTAAAAATTTGTAGAAATAGAAGGTGTTTCAAAAAGGGGGGCTTTTATTATAAAACAATCAGTTAAATATAGGACGAGCTCGTGGCGTAATGGTGAAAGCTTTGACTCTAGATCTATAAGAGACCGCATGTGAAAACACAGCGTAGCTAACCCTTTGGGTTCCGTTTTCCGATATATCGGCATGACACTTTATAATATCCCTGTTGAGTCAAAACCTTCTAGATCAGAGGAAATCTAGGAGGTTTTGGTTGAGTGCGGCGCTGCCGATATGCTATAGGATGGGCAATAGAAAACTTATCACAAACTGCTCATTCGACGTTGGAAATATTTAAATAACTTTTTTTTAAATTAATAAATAATCAAAAGACAAAAATTGTAGACATTTTTCCGTGCATTATTGACATGCCTTATGAAACTATGAACAAAACGATTCACATCTAAATGGTTAACAAAAATCTTCTATTTCACACAAACACATAACGAACGAAATGAATAATAGTGTATTTGCACTTTGTTCTTGAGTTTAAAATACTTCTACTAGCGCTAGTGGGAGACCTCGATTCAGATGGTTTGTTTTGTAGCTAGCATAAATATCCAGGGACACTCAATTTTCCCATTCCCACCATAAAATTATAACATTAATTATTTCCCGTCGGCAACCAGTATTCCTTTTCATCTTCTTTGAAGATATATATTTTTTTAAATCGTAAAAATATGCTACAGATTATTATTATGTAACCATCGAGTAAGCGAATACTAATACGAATATTTAATAAATTCCTCGTTCCCAAACAGCATAAAATACGCATATCCGACCCTTGAGCACAAAACTTGCCATCATTTCCTGTTATAGGATAAGGAATAAAAATCTCCCATGTAAAAATGATTCAATTTACTTTCATGTAAGTTTCCTGCTAAGAGTTTAATATAATATTTTCCTCTATTATATGTTTGTAGCTTTAGCCTTTAGGCATCATATTTCACAACAAATATTCACTGAGGAAACTTATTGATATGAAATATTGTTAATTTATTAAAAATCTAGTCAAATTGTGTTTTCCTGTTAAAAAGGAGACCAGAGGAGTATAAAGAATGATTTCACAAAATTCATTCAATTTCAACAAACTCAAAAATCAGTAAAGCACGGGTATTTTATGAGGAAGTCGGAACACGGGTTCTTCAAAATAATAATATTTTCGCATCTCGTCCATTATATTTCATTTTATTTAAAAAAGAAAGACAATCATTCCCGAGTTACGAATAACCTGACAATATTTGAAAATCTCCTATTACCACAACAGTAAGCGGAAAATGTTGCTTGTATTGTGATGGAGGACTTAGCCAGCCAAGGAATGGAACACACTACGCCTGGGTGAGACCCAAACGCGATGCCAACTCAGCTACTGATAGAATTCGGGCAAGGCTACCTGCGTTGAACATATGAATATACGAACAGATATATTCTGAATGACTAATATTTTATGAGGAAATGGTCATGCAGTCACATTTTCAACAGTATCTTGCTAAAAAGGCTGTACTCATTTTTCTCCGTGTACCTCTGACATGAAATAATAGTATACGCTTGAAAACGTTAGCAAGTCTCAAAGTGAATACCACAAAGGATATAAATAATATAATAATAAAAATAAATTATAGTTTTATTTTACTTATTTTTTTGTTTTACCATTTTTCTTATACACGCCATTTCCTCGCAAGGTTGGTTTATCCCCATCTACAGGGTGTCAATGACGTACCTGATTTACAATAACCAATGATTTTGAGGGTTTTTTATTTTTCCTTTATATATTCAATTATGTTATTATTCGATTTACAACACTAACCAGTTTATTTGTAAATTGAATAATAATATTACAATATATAAAAGAAAAACCAAAAATTAAAGTGGAGATCTACAAATTCAAATTGACAACAATATACAAAAAATTTTGAGGTTATTTGGAATACAAAATTCCGGTGATTTTATTTCAACCAAAACATAAAAAAATCAGTAGGTATTGGACAGTCAAGGGTGCGGGGTTAGGCGTCATCGGCAGAGTGACCAGTGACGACATGTGCAAGAATTATTGGGATTAATTAGGAGAATAAATTTTCACTTTCACTTTTTTACTAATTTTTAATCACTGGTTAAAGTAAGTTAGGCTGGACTCTTAATACCTTTTATATTCGTACTTTTACTTCTTTTATTATTTTTTAATAATTTTAAAAGGAAAGACAAACATTCTCAGATTACGAGTAACCCGACAATACTTGTGTTACTCGTAACCCAAAAAAGCTTGTGTTGTAATGAAGGACTTAGCATGCCATGCAATTGAACACGCCGCACAGTGGACGGAATGAAGAAAAAACACGAATTAATTGTTTGATGGCTAAATATTAGTGCAATATTTTTTTTAATCTTATTAATGAATTATAACTATTTTTAAGTAAAAATATTAATTTATTATTATAAATGGCTTTTTCTCCATTTCGTCATTAATTGTAGTGAAAAATTCTTAATGTTTTTGTAAAATGTAGGACTCAAAATGTTAGAACCTGCCGCTATGTGGTATTTTTGTGTTCCGTAATTAATTAAAAACTATTTTAATTTCTCAGAAGTGGCATTTAATATACCCCGTTTTTTTAATGCCTCGAATAATTCTCTCTGGAGAATGCATATAGGCCTTCCTGAAAATAACAAAATTGTTCAAGGAAGGACAAAAGATGATCACAATTTATATATGACATTAAAGGTGAGACTTCAGTCTACAATACTTATATATTCATAAATGGGAACAAACGATGTTTTGTTTCTAAATGCTAATTGAAATATGCATTTTAACAGCAAAAAAATTCAAAAATAGTGTAAAATTAGATGTTAGTTCAAATCTCACACACATGATATATTGATATATAATTTTGTAAATTAAATTAAGAATACCTTGAGGAATGTCAGCCATAAGAAACTTTTGTAAATATATCCAAAAGTCACTTATTACACAACCGTCTCTGCTCACGCGTAGGAATGAACTGAAAAACGCGATGCCGAACTTCAACTTACGACACACTTTGCAGCGTTGCCAAACTTCCATCAAGCCCTATTGACATATTTAAATTAACACATAAAATGCAGAAACTATTGTACTACACTAAAAAAAATATAAATATTAAAAAAATTAACGTATGCAAAAACCACTTAATTCGCGTTTTTTTTTCCATTCCGTCCAAAGTGCGACGTGTCTTCCTGGGAATCCCGACTTCTACTTCCATCTACGTGTGCGTTATAAAACCCACTTTACATCCATTCTATCCGTTGATATAGGTATTTTTTATTGATAACTACTGGTTTCACTAAATTAAAACCACCTAAATATATTTTTTTTTAATCTGCAAGCAATTTTATGTCGATAACACATTATTCTGTCGGACAAAACCCTAAACATTGATAATATTATTCATTCGGTTATTTTCTAAAAGTTTCCTCGATTTGTCAGTTGCTTAGAGCAGCCGCTCAGTTGGAGCACGAATTGGCAATGCGTCGTTCATGAGCGAGCCACACAATTGAGCTAGCTCTTTTTGTTGAGCCGTATTCGTACGGCTCACGGTAAACCATACAACAGCTCAATTGAACGGTCAATCTTTTTATCAGGGGATATTTTAGAAAAATAACGCCATTAGAATTAACCAACTATTAATTGGTATTACATACTCCGAGACATGAATGGCCTCTGACAGTCTAACATCTGGACTTGGACATAATATGTACCTACACCTACTAACTACCTAATATCTCATTTTTTCGTGAAACGACGCGGCGTACCGATACCAAGAGTCGTACTATCATTTACACGCTGGGAGCTGGGAGCCGTGTCGGGGAAGCCGTACCGGGCGAGTATTATTGGGCGAGCACAGAATTCTCATTGCTCATACAATCTGAGCCCACCGCTCCCGTCCAACTGAGCCGTCGTTTAATTGAGTCAACCCTTTGAGCCGTACGAAAATATTGAGCTGGTACCGTGGCTATCGCTAGTTCGAATGTATTCTCGTGTGATTTTAAAATTATATATAAGATGAATATATGTAATTAGTGACCTGTTGAATTAACATCTGTCGTACGTTTACAATGTTAATTGTACACCACAAACAGCCTCGTTTACTAACTTTTAAAAGTATGGTAATCTCTTTAGTTTGCAAAATAAATCTGTTCCATTTTTCATTAAATGAAAGCATAAAAAGCTTTGCGTAAATTAAAACGGCACAGAACAAAAAATTTTGTGATATTTTAAAAATATGCTTCGCTGTAAATAATTCTTTCGGGCTTATAATTAAATTGAAATAACTGAGCATGGAAATAGGTAGCACTAGAGAAACTCCAAAAATATACACATTAAAACAGTAAAGAAATTAGTATGAGGTTGAAAGATGTCTTATCTCTTCTTTTTGAGCACTTTGAATTATAAAGAGATGTCAAATTTTGACTTGACTTCACTCAGGATGACGTTTGTAATTTAACTTAAACGAGCAAGATTTACTTAGATGAAAACGACGTTTGGCTGGTTTTAGTTTGTCATTTTAATACCCTCGTAATATTAATGATATTAAGTAATACAAAGATATTAATTAATTTAATTTAATTAATTTCCACTGTAATTTTTTGTCTTTGATCTTCTAAGCACCTCCCCTTTCCACCTCTCACCCCTCCCCACAACCCCCCCCCCCCACACTACTTCTTTTTCTACCCACACCTGTCTCTATATACTTGACAATTTAGTTTTTAGTACATTAATTGTACTGATGAAGAGAACATCGTTCTCGAAACATGTTTACTTTATATAAAAAATAAAGATTATCGTGGTAAAAACAAAGTGTTTTAATTATTTTATTAATAAAATGGTGCCACAAAGTGAATTTGCAAAATTTGAAGAAGTAACAATAATCACTTTACTTTTATTTTTTAATTTGCTAATGGAATTATAGACAGCCCTGATTTGATGAGCCTAATCACACACACCAACTAGAAAACTACTCATCAACATCAGGACTGAATCATTTAGAGTTCCATGATAAATCAACACAATGACAAAACTAACCTATAAACCTAACCTAGGCAACCTATTTAACCTAGTTTTTGTTTCATCACTTTATATTGCTTTTTAAAAGTGTGTTGAATTTTAATTGTGATAAGTTTTTCGGTCACCATCAGTTGGCAATACTTTCGCAAAAAATAATAGATGTGTTCAACTGCACGGAATATAGTTACATGAAGGCTATAATAACACACCTCAATAATAATAATAATTATGGTTAGCATAATACTATTCTTCTGGATATGTTCTATATAATTTTAATAGCAAATTTTACTAACTATGACTACTAACTAAAACTAACAAACTAACAATAGCTCGATTTCCGCAGGGGTTGACAGAGCGGACGGACCGCCAAACAACTAGGTATTGGAAATCACTTTTTGCCTCGTTCACATTCATACATACTCTTCTATTATTCTGACTCTTGACATGGTCCGACTCAAGTATCTGTTTCACTTGATCTTACCATGTCTTCTTCGAGCGACCCCGACTTTATCACATTTTCGTAATATTTTCTCCTTACACTCCTTTCCTCTTTCATTCGCTACATATGCCCAAACCATCTAAGCGTCTCTTTCATATTCTTACTCATTACGCTTACATCAGCCTTGCAACACATACACCTTCCTCAGACGATCATACGTGGTTTTACCACACTTACGCCTCAGGGATCTTACTCCACTAAACTATTATGTATATCACATGTTTGTAAAATCCCGTATGGGCGTATAATATAAATAAAGAAACAAAAAAATCATAATCGTTGAAATTAATATTAACAACTCGTAAACGAAAAATGTGAAACGGAAAAATCAGAAAGAGATTCGGTCGAATCCAGGGATTGAACTCAAGACCTCAGCCTTGTCGAGAATTTTCTCCACCCCTTAGCTTTTTCGACCCTATCTTTCTCGACCCCTGAGCTTTTTCGACTCTATCCCCATTCGGTCATATTTACCTGTATTACACTTTCGACTATGAAAAACCAACATTCTCTTCATTTTCTTAACGCAAATTTTTAGACTGCTCCGGGGTTCAACTCATGCGACCGAATTTTTGTCTGATTTTTCTGTATCACGCTTTTCCTTTGAGAGTTGATAATATTATCGTGAATGATTAAATATTACAATTTAACATTGTACTCGATAAGATATTCCAACATAAACGTATGAAAAAAACATCTTAATTTCTGTAACGAACTGTTGGTGAAAACAGGGAAAAGGGTTCTTTGAGGATTTTCCATCATTTTTAAATTGATTTATCACGAAAAATTTGCTAGAAACGGGCAACATAGAATGTGGAATGATTTGTCAGCTTCTATGTTTCCTCCCTGCTACAACAAGACTCAGATTCTTTTCATTTAAAAAAAAAAAACTCAATACAGCATTCCCATAGACGGTCAGGGGAATAACCCCGCCGGGATCTCCTTTGTGGATATAACATTTTTAACAATTTACTTTTCAAACACATCTAGGTTTTTGGTGGAAGCTTTTATCAAAGTTCGTGTATTCTGCCATAAAATATATCTTGCCACGCAAAACACTCCTTTCCTAAGTTAAATCACAATACAGCATGGGGATGCGGATAGGCCGTCAAGAGAAAAAAAACCCTCGGGGTTTACTGTGAGGGTTTAACATAAAAAATAAATTTACAGATCAAATGCATTAAGGTTTTTGGTGGTAGCGTTTATTAAAGTTCATGTATTCTGCCATAAAACATATCTGGCCAAACAAAACACCACTGAATTCGAATTCATTTGAAAGGTCCCGAACGCACAGTAATGGCTTCATAAGCAAAACTATATAAAATACATCGCATAATAAACTCCTCTCGCCTGAAGCGAATCATTTAATAAATGAGAGTCGTTGTGCGGAGTCTATGAATAGATTTTTTCCATTTCCTTTGGCTGGAAAGGAAATTCAGAATAAATGAGCATCGTTATATCGAGTCCTATGGAGACACCGCTGACATTTCCTGCGACCTCGCTCGATCCAAGTCGCAGGAAACTAATGAGAAAATCTAGGAACTTCACTGTTTAAAGAAAGGGAACAAAAACGCTTCGTTAAATGAGAAATATCTTCGCAGTTTGAAACAATTTTAATGATCGTTATCTTTTTGCGAGGGAGGCAGTATAAAGAAAAGTAATTTGCAAGTTGCAATTAAAAACATAAATCTGCACTTTTATCGTCAAAAAGGCCTTTACGTGTATATTTTCTATTTAAGCAAAACTTGGAGTTGGAAATAACGGTAAAGGGTGTTCAGGGGAAACGGAACAACTTACAGAAAACCAGTAGGAAATGGGGCTCCCTGTATCTTAAATTTAAATTATTTTGATAATGCTATAATTCATCATCAAAATACTTATTGATTTTCAAATAATACTTTGGTTAATTTTTACGGCTCCATTTTAATAAATACTATTTCAAAGGTGTGCAAATCTTTCCAAATAATATATTTTCTCTTTCCCCCACACTCCTCACTTATAAGTTTTATTACAATTTTATTACACTTATTACAATTTTGAATTCGAATTTAAACATCATTATTAAACCCCCTTACCTATAAACGCGGTATAAATATTACGCGGCGCACAAGGTTAAAATAGTGAAAGCTTTATATACTACCATGGCGTTTGTTTGGTTAAAACGGTTTTAAACCAGGATCGATTCCAGCTTCACCAAACCAACGTTAAACGGGCTTGTAAGAATCTAATTAGTAATACTGTAATAATGAAGTATGTAGATTCTCTCACTGACGCCCAAGTGAAATACCACCTTTCGGATTCGTAATGTTTCTTGTAACGGCTTTAGCTATAATTTGTCACCAGATCTTAACTTCTTTACTCTGATAGTTTACTTTTTTTTCAACTTCTGGAACATTCCCCCGGATTCATGATGCTATATAAACCAGGGTTGTGAATATTTTGGATTCAGATCCAATTACTGCATCTGTTATCAAAGGGTACTAAGGGTATTTTACACAGCTCAATAAAATTTACATTATATATTCACTTAATATATTTTTAGTTGGCTTCGTCGGATTTTAAATTCACACCCTTTGTGCCAGAGTCAAAGATTTTACAGCTCTGCCACGATTTTTGATTATCTCTTTATTATTTTAACTCTTTGTACTCCATTGTCGCCGCCACGGCGACATAAAACCATTCTAACTCCGATGGCGCCGCAGCGGCGACATATACAAATGGGTATACATTTTATTGTTTAAAAAATAAAAGGTCTCTTTACAGGTATACACATGATTCTATTCAGTTGTAAAAAGTACCCACTCATGATTGGTTGTGCTTTTTGCTCTGTTTTTCATACAAAAAATAACTACCCTTTCATTTTATTTGAATATTTTTTACTGGACAATAAATATTCTCACTCCATCAGAGATCAGGTTCAATGGAAAACTCCATATTTTAAGAAAATTTCCCAAGCGGGACTGTGTGGTCTGCTCATAAAGGGCAGTAAAGGGTGGCAGATGGGAAACCAGTGAGTATTATGACACGTGTCCTAGCAAGCCACATATGAATTTGGGCGATTGCTTTCTAAAATACCACACGTTAAAAAAATATAATGTATAAAATATGAAATGTTTTATTTTATTAACAATCTTATATGATAATAAATCTATATTTCTTAACATAGCTATATCATTTTATTAACTTCCTTAACAAAAAACATTTTTTCCTAATTTTCTAAAAATGCCGTAATTTTTCCTCTCATTTTTACATTACACTCAATGGAGTAGCTGGTATACCGTATAAAAATAATTTGGAGTACAAAGGGTCAGTATAAAAACCGCACATCGATTAGCTATAAACATCGTCATTTTATGACAACTTAAGCTACGAGCACATAGTAAAGTTAGCGATTTAGTATTGCTTGCTTAGCTATTAAATCTTCATACTTTTTTACTCGATCAATTTGAGCTTATTGCTGTACCCGAAGGTTTATCTCGTGTTTTCTATAAAAAAGTAGGTACCTATTTAAAATTATTTAATATCGTTTTTCGTGATTGCATAATTTTGGAAAAACTCTATCAATCCAATAATCATTATTTTACTATCGTCTTTACTATCAAACTTCGTTTGATTTGATTATCATTTCGATATTCCTAACTTTTGTGGAAACGTGGAATTAAGTCACACGTTATTAGATCATGATAATTACTTTTACAGCTGTCCATAATTTGATCTCAGCGGAATAGAATTAAAAATAATTATCTCTAATTAATTAACATCACTATTTAAAAAAATGTCAACATGTTTCAAAACCAATGATTTCTTCGTCGAGATACAAGTAATTTTTAAAGTGGTTTTCTAAGAGCAAAACGAAGAAAACCAATTTAAAAATTATAAGTACGTTAGTGTTAATCAGAGGGTTGGTTGGCTGGCAACACGGTATCACATCCTCATACATAAGCTCATATTTCACCACAACCTCAAATAACACATCTGCCCTGATGATGGACACTGCAATGCTATCCGAAACGTTGGCTAAAGAAGGAGTTAGCGCAACACGGCATTACACCCCAAAAACAAATAACAAAAATACTTTTGGCCGTGAAAATCTTAAATCATACAAGTAACCTTGTTTCACTCTATTACTTCATCTAAGCAACTGAACGAAATAAATATGCATTTTATATAAAAAATATTAATTATTCATAAATAGTTTTGATACCTACTTGGTCGCTTGTCTTATAGGATAAATAGATCCGATAAAGTGGTTACAATTTTGAAAAAAGGGTGTCCAGCGATTCTATAAAATTACGTAAATAAATAAAGAAAATTAGTAGAAATTTTACCTGTAAAAATACCCCTCCCTACCACCGCATCGTACTAAGTATTAGGTCATTAGTATTCTGAGTGGATCGCCAAAAATCTGAACAAAGAGAAAACTTGAGTATGTCTCATAAAGCTTCCCTAATTATCTAATAAGCATACATACTTATAAAGATCATTATGATAAAGGTTCAAACGACGAACGGGTAAACAAAAACATCGATTAGATAACGACAAAGCATGTGACACAGCTCGAAAAGCACAGTGACAGATGCTTTAATGATTGTGATTATGTTCAAGGAACCATTTTCATTTTTGACGATTTAGTACCGTACCCTACCAATATACATTTAGAGCTATCTTATATTACAAAAACAATTATCTGAAAATCTATTTCAGAATAATAAAAATTCAATTGAAGAAAAGGTAGGAAATATTCCGATAATAATAATAGTATGTTCGTTATATTAGATTGGATAGCATTTCAGTATCAATTTCAGTTTTCCGTATAAAGGCCATATCATCGCGAAAACCATTATATAAAGTTTCAGCTATCTTCAGGTTTTATTTTCTGGCGGTTTAGTTCCCGATCAATCAAACTCGATCATAAAATGGTATCGATTCTGTCGTTAAGGTCGCTTCTCATTTAGTCGTAGATAAATAATAGATTTAAAGGGATGCAGATCAACGATGACTGGTATGTAGCATAAAAGTTGATAACTAACTATAAAATCTCATATATCAGTCTTGGTACATACTTATTGCTTGATCCGTATTACTAATATAATAACTCGCAATACGGCACTCGTAGGAACTCATAACAAACCCATTTTCCCCTGATCTCTTTTGTAAAGATTTTGTTAGAACGACAAACATTCCCGGGTTACGAATAACCTGACTATATTTTTATATCTCCTACTAGCATCACAGTAAGCGGAAAATGTTGCTTGAGTCGTGTGCGGGACATAGCCAGCCGAGAAATTGAACTCACGATTCGAATGCAACGTTGGGTCAAAATTTCAAAGCAATTGGTGAAGAACTTTACGTGATTTAAGATTTTTAACAAACTGAACAATTACATTTTTATTTCTATAGATGCATAGCAGTCATCGTGAAAAGGTCGTTATAGTCACATTTCACACATTTCTAATTTGGCTGATTTTTTCATCTTATGAAAATTTAATTAATTCTCGGGAGATTTCTCCGAGTCATTTTGATATTGATGGCCCATTGCTCATTAATTGGCCCTTTTAACATTTCACAATGAAGGTGAGATATAATGGCACAAAGTTAATGGGCTTAATCAAATCAAGAAGATAAATACATCTATCTATATAAATTACCTAACTAACATTATATTTTCGTAATAGATAATCAAAAACATCGATTAGATAACGACAAAGCACGTGACACAGCTCGAAAAGGACAGTGACATATGCTTTCACGATTGTTATTATGTTCAAGGAATCATTGCCATTGTTGACGATTTAAGGGTAGATGAAAAATTACCCGGTGCCTAAATTTTTGTTTTACAGGCGTAAAGTACAATCGAAAATATATTTTTTTTGTCTTTTGCGTGGCTGTACTCTCGTGCCAACCTTTGCATTGTTCACGATCCTCATAACTTAACCTAACCCAACAGCGTTTCTCAACTTTTTTATTCCCCATTTGGCGATGTTACATACACTATCTGTTGAGTTAAGTTTTGTTTTTACATTAACTCCACAAATGAGACTCTAAGGAATATAATTTACCTAATGGCCTATGTCATCTGCGACGCTGTGTGAAGGGTATTTGGAGGAGAGGAAGGAGTGAACGTGGGTCTTGAAGAGACCTATGTTGTAGGGGGGAGGAAACACAGAGGCCGGCAAATAGTTCTACAGCCAAGTCGTAGAAACGATCGTTTTACGAGTCGTAGAAATGACGCATTCTCACGTGACAATTATCAACCGTGTACATATGATAAGCGCACGTTTGGCGTGCTACTTCTCCTAACTACTTCTGTAGTGTATTTTTCATTGTGATACCGGTGCAATAAAGACAGCATACCTACCTGACGCATGTGCTCTAAACATTGCAATCCGTTTGTTAAGATCAAGAATCATAGAGTCAAGTGTTTTTTCAGGTATTTAGGGGCTCCAGACCAGAGAGTTACGTTAGGTTAAGAGGAGCGTGCATATTGCGATCGAGAGCATGTTGGTTAAGAGGAGCGTGCATATTGCGATCGAGAGCATGTTGGTTAAGAGGAGCGTGCATATTGCGATCGAGAGCATGTTGGAAAAGCCTCGCAAATCTTACATTAAAATGTCGGTTGGATTTCATTCGACTTCGACCAAAACTACCTCAACCCAAGCCAGGGCACTGCATCATGTTGGCATCTATTTCTATAATTATTGTGTTATTATATTCAATGACTTTCGCGACATAAGTAATCTAATACCTTAGGATTTTCTTTTCAGACAAGAAATAATTTTCTTAAAACTATAAACATAATCTTAATGTGTATTTATGTATATGTATTTATGAAATAATAAAATATATAATTATTTATAGATAAATTTATGAAAATCATTACAGCCAACCTGTGAATATAACATAATATATTTTATGTTTACCTTATAAAATTATATTTTTTGAAAGATATCCTTTGTTCTCTACGTCTCATCTAATAAATAGGTTTTAAGAAACAAGCTTTATTGGCCTACTAGAAAATTCATGAATAATATCCATGAAACAAAGCTCCGACAATATATTCCACCTCAGGGACGAATTATGAAGGACGTAAAAACAAAATGATGTTTTTGTTAAATAGATTACATAATATGTTCTAAATGTTGATAAATTTTTGTTAAAAAAATAATATTAATTTTATTATTGTTTAGAAAATAAATCCTTGTCCTTGTTTTATGAGGTCTCGTATCACCAGTATATACTGTAGTAAAAAAAAAAATTTCATGGAAACAAAAAAAGTATTTTTTACTATAAATGTTTTTGTAATGAATTACTAGAATAAATATAAACAAAACAAACAATAATCTCAACAGATTATTGTCGCCAGGCCCTACGGACAAACTTGCGAGGTAAGTAATTACAAAATAATGCAAACTTGCAAAAAGTTCGTAAAGATTACTTAATTAGTGCCATCTATGAACGTATGTTCACAAAGTAAGTTATAATCTATGCGTTCGTATTTAGTTTATGAAAATACACACTTTGCCTTTAAGGTTAAACGCGACACTTGTTATATTCTACGTGTTCATAGATGGCGTTATTTCATTTATTTTATTAAAATACATTTTTTGCAAATATTGCTTTATAATATTAAGACAAATTATTTGTTTGCGCCTGTACATATGCAATATAAATATGAATAAATAGTTTGTTTAAAAACTCAATTCTTTCGAGAAAGGCATGCAAATACAAATTCAATATGGCATTGTATTTGTTTGCCTCTTTTGCAAGAATTGAAGTTTTATGGGCCAAACTATTTATTCATATTCACATTACGTAGGTACCGGCTCAAACAAATAATTTGACATAATATTTTAAAGCGTAACTGGCAAAAAGTGTTTCTTTATATTATTAATAAATTATCACCATCTACGAACACATAAATTATAATATATGTTACGTTTACCTTTAAAGTTTTGTTGATATAATACACAAGATTAACTTTCGGGTACAGCAATAAGCTCACATGGATCGAGTAAAAAAGCGTGAAGATTTAATAGGCAAGCAAGCAATATCAAATCGCTTTATTTACTTTGTACTCGTAGCTTAAGTTGTCATAAAAATCACAACGTTTATATCTAATCAACGTCCGGTTTTTATATTAAAATCATTGAGAGATCGATGCATAGCAATACCATCAGTACCGTCCTAGCAACAGATTCAGTTATCGGATCTGAATCCAAAATATCCACAGCCCTGGCATATATAGCATTATGAATCCGGGGGAATGTTCCAGAAGTCGAAAAGAAAGTGTTAGGAAGCTTTGTAGATGCACGCACAGATGGCAGTGCATAGAGCTTGCGGGGAAGTCCGTAAGATGGAGCCAGTGGCCAGTTGTCGCCATGGACAGGCTCTCGGACAATCTCACTGGCCCAGATTCCAATTAGCAAGCTTCTAGTTAGGTCGACTAACGAGTCACGAATATAACACGCGGAGTATTAATAAATCGCTGATTAATATTAAAAAACTATTATTTATAAAACTGCTTCAAAGACGAGTTGGAGACTGTTTTTTTTTTCATTCTTACAGTCTTAGGACGGGTTGTTTCGGAGAATTTGAAAAATTCATCAAATTTCAACGTTCATTTTCAAGTTCTGTGAAAGATTTTTTTAAAGTTCTGTTTTAATTTCAGTTTTGTCAAGCAACTAGCCTATAATGATATAATAACAGAACTTGAATAGGACTTTCACAGAACCCGGAAATGAACGTTGAAATTTGATGAATTGTTCAAATTCTCCGAAACAACTCGTCCTTAGTGTACGAACACAAAGGACGCGGGTTTCTGCTTTCTGATTAGTCGGCGCGTAGGCGGCCGACTAGCGCAGAAGCGTCGACGAGAATGTTTGTAGGCAAACGTATGAGACCGCACATAGTGAAGGCAGGTTCAGATTTGTGTACGCGCGTGGCGACGCCGATAAGCTTTACCGGAATGAATTCTTAATTCCTACTCGCCGGTGACGCCGGTTAGTGGCGCTTATTTTATTAAGCAGGATGATAGTGTCAACATGAGCGACCTATTAATTGCCGCTGTTTTCAACAAATCGCTAGTCTGGGATAAAAGAAACACTATACACACTGTGCACAAGTTTTACTTCTTAATGTCAAGAAAGTATTCTCCAAAAGTAAATAAATCTTCGTCTGATGAACTCGACATTTTGTTAAAACTGATAGCTGCTGTCAGGCTACCGCACAGATGGCGCAGATTTTACCCGCGTTGTACGTGTCCACAAGTCGGTGCCAACTGCCGCCGACGAACTTAGGCACTGAGCACCGATATAATCTGAAAGCCGAAACACGCGTCCTTTGTGTTCGTACACAATCTAATTAGATTCTTACACGCCCGTTTAACGTTGGTGTGGTGAAGCCGGCCTTGAGCCTGGTCTAACGAAACGAAAAAATGCATTAATACTCGCAAAAATAAAGCTACGATTACACCGGACAATTTTTTTTTTGTAACAAGAATTGATTGTTTATATAACGTTATTAGGATTTTTTCAGATTATCATAAATCACTTCCCAAGTTACGCGGTATAGAACACGGTGTATACGAGTATTTGTGTTTAGTGTAAAGAATCATATCACTGCCAGAATGTCCTTCCCATTTATTCCATCTTTCTTCACTCTCTTACTTTTCTTTCTTCATACCCCACCATCTTCTCTTATCTTTCTTCATACCCCACCCAATAGACCCATTCCCCATTCGAGGCTCACTAGCTCGGGACAGTGTGTGGTATTCACCTAAAAGACAGGCTAAAAGCTCCGTAATAATATTTATATGAAGGTCGACCCTCCAATTTATGTGAAGAGCTCAGCGAGAATTTATTCAATCAACTTTAGTCGTTATATTTATGAAGGGGTGATTGATGAAAATGCTTCGAGTTCTCGCAACAAAAATAATTTTGCTGCCAAGTTTAATTTTGAGCGCATCAAAGCCCTGATTGGGGTTATACTCTACAACAAATCTTCATTACTACACCTTTTATTAGGATTAAAATATTGAATTATCTGAAGAACCGAGTTGGAAGTTCTTGACGGAAAAACCACAAATTGAACTTAAGCTAAACTTCTTCAATGGATTTTCAGTAAAATAATATTTCACGCTTCCTTGCCCACGCAAATGTTTAAATCATGGATTTAATTATATTATATATGTTTTTAATGTCTATCTTACACAGGGACGAACATATTATTAGTCGACTATAAGTCAAGTAACCTGTAATATATTATAATGGAATTCCACCATGAATTGTCAGTTTCAAAAATATTAATATTAAAAAGTAACTAGTAGTCGGCATTCGACTTCAAGGAAAGGAATCGATGAATTTTGTGACTAATATATCAACGTATGTGTAAACATACCGAAAAATATCTGTTACTAAGCTATGGGAAACTTTTAAAACGAAGAAATAGTCAAGAAAACGACTGAATAGTGATTAAAACAATGTAAAAGATAAGATAGCGAAAGAAAATGTATAAATTCGACGTAAAAAAAATTAAAACTAACGGAAAATTTGTGAAAACATGGAATAGTGAATAAAAATATGAATAATTTATTAAAACGACATCAAAATTGATGAAACCGACGAAAAAATTGTGAAAACGATAAAAAGTGACGAAAAGACGTAAACAAGGACAGTACAAAGATCACACACAGAATATATACGTTCTTTATAAAATTCTTCTTCTTTCTTTTGGTGGGGGGGATAGAGAGTATTACAGAGGGACATCTAGGTCTGCGAGCCATTCTAGGGCCTCAGGCGTTGCCATGTGGACCTCATCAATCCCACCGGGGAATGAATGGAGCGGGCATTAGTTGACCACGTGTTCGGTGGTCTGCACGGCACCACATTCACACATCGAAACCTCTTTAAGGCCCCATCTGTGCATCATGTGGGCACAGCGGCTATGGGAGCACCTCAACTTATTGATGGCGGACCAGGTTTTGCCAGGCAATGAGTACCCAAGCTTTCTCTCGGTGGGATCCTGTATGAGGTGGGCATTTCCCATGTTGGCCGTTTACCATTCAAGTTTCCACCTATCTTATGGGGTGAGAGGTAATCGGAGGAGCCTCTCTCCTTCCGCCCAGAAGGGCTTTCGGGACTTCAAGCGGCATGTCGGGTGGGAGACGACATCTTCGTGTAAAGGTATTGCGCTATTTTGCAGCACCTTCTTGAATAGGAAATCCACCATATAAAATGTGATGTTAAGATAAGAGGTATCTATTATTTGTGCATTTAAATCCGTGCCCGTATAATTGGCTCTACATTGAACTTTGTGGCGGTACATACAAAAACAAATTTTGGTCAAATAAACTATTTCTATTAGGCTCTACTTAATTTTCTTCCAGATTATATGAAGTCTTCCAATTAATTGATTACATTTCAAATTGTTAAGATGTTGGTGTTAATAGAGGATTGCCACAATCTTTTTTCATCCTTCTACAAGTTCAATATGCTACAGAGTTTCACCCTAATTATCTTTATAATTAATTTGTTTCTTCTTTAATGATTTATTCATCGTTCAAATATTGTTTCAATCTACCCTCACCCATCTGACCATTCATGTAACATATATTTTTACATTCTATTTGTAATATTTTGGGTTTATGTGAGTAGTAATTACTTTATGTTTAAATCACTCAAATGTGTAAATTATTAACCTCGATACAGGCTTAGTCTTAGTGAAGTTGATTTTTCTTTAAAAAGTTATGCATTATATACTGTGAGAAGCAATGAATAAATAAATGCCTTGGCTTAAGGCCCAGGTGACTGCCCACGCGTTTCCTACCTTACGACTGATCACACTTGGAGAAAAATGATCCTGTTAAAAAACTGACAGCATGTCAACTTCATGATAAAATATTAGTCATTCAGAATATGTCGAGAACATGTGTTCTTTTCGTAATATTTATACCATGATATATATATTTTTTGGTGTTTCTTTATTCATAAAAATTTAAATGATTACAGTTTTTTTGTTTTCTACAGCCACCATACTAGGCACATGCCCGTATTATGGTAGCCATATTTCTTTTGATTACAATGTTAAGATGTTGGGATATACAGAAATAAGAGAGAGAAAAAAAGAAATAAAAATAAGAAGAAAACATATGATTATAGTGGAATAAAAGAGAGGTTAATTTAATTTAATGACACGAGACATTCTTTGCAATAGTTTCTTCCCTTTACCAATAACCAATTCTGAATATTTTTTTTATTTAAAGATGTTCAGTTTCCGATTTTCTGGTATCTATATTGAGTGAATTGAATATCTTGGGAGCAATATGGGAAAATTGTCGCTGGGCAAATGCTGTTTTTGTTGGAGGAATTACACATTTTAGGTGTGATGAGTAACGCGTATGAATATTTTGTTGTGTTAATATGTCAATATCAATATCAGTACTTTTATGAACACGTGTTCCGCCGATCTCATATAATATTCGCATTTGACTTATACTATGTTAGGAAGTCATTCAATTTATCGTTGTAGGCCCGCAGTCCCATTTTAATGTATTCTAGCACACTCTGAAACGTATAAAGTACTTTTATCATTCTAGCAGACTTTGAAACGTATAAGGTAGTTTTTCTTGCTAGCAGACTCTGAAACTTCAAAATAAATTAAGTAAAACGTGATGAAATTGAAAAGGCTGACCTTTTACATTTTAGGCCGAGCTTTATCAGCAAAGAGTCCTAGAATAAATCTACAGGAGTTCAAATTGATGTCTGGGTCCGATCCATTTGAGTCTTCTCAAATGTCCAATCAGTCAGAGATCACGATCACGTTCCAGTCATTTCAAATACTTAATTGCGTTACGTGTTCATTAATTGGATTCTTACACTGATACCAATCAATGAACCACTTACGGGATTTTGAAGAGAGATTAAAGATAAAGAAAAATCGCAGATAAATAAAGTTTCTTTTTAGTTTTCCACTTAAGAATAAGAAAAAATTGGAACATATCTAATAAATAGTCGAAAATAATATAATGTGACATTTTCTTGTGATTTGAATTAATGCTTTTAAATTATCAATCTTTTAAAGCCTAAATATTAATTATTGATTTTGTCACCAAAAAATATAACTTTCTTTGGAAGAATTAGGAAAAGTATTAGTTTACTAATTTATAAAACAAATGTTGCACCACACATAGACTACTGTTATAGTAATCTCTAAATTAGTAATTAATGTAGCTATCTTAAAATAATTCAAAATAATCCAGGATAGAGAAATAAAACAAAATGTGTTTTAAATATAAATCAATACAGAAATGCACAAGGAATTAGATAAGGTTAAAGTTATTTTGTCTAATCACTTTTCTTATTATTTGTCTAATTTCCTATTTGTGATACTTGCATACATTCTGAAATAAAATATCATTATTAAATAAATAATTTTCAAAAACTTTTTAATTTTTATCAACAGTTTTAACAATTTAGTACCAACTTACTTTAGAGACAAAATACATTACAATAAAGACTTCCACAGACCCATACAAAACAGAAAGTCAAGTCAAATTCAGCAGGAATTTCAACCTTATCGCAATCTACGTAAGGAATGTCTGATTTTGCCCGATTATAAAATACCCGAGTAAAAATATTAAATCCATTAAATTCATTACTTGGAAAAAAATTAAATTAAGAAATTTACTGCATAAAGGATGTCTAAAACCATTTCAAGCACACATTTCGATCAGTTAAATTACTAACGATGTTTTTTTATTTTAAATTTGCCCACATAGGAGGCCCCGAGGAAAATAATTGCCCTCATGGCATTTATCATCTTTGAGGATGCCACGTGGGGGGTCTTTTCAGGGAAATAAAGGAGAAGAATTTTTAGGAAGGAAATATGTAAGAGGGTGGGTAAGAATCTGGGGATCGGTGTGTGCACAGGAGCGACGGACGTATGAATCCATTTCTCCCGCTCTGGCACAAGGAGATGGGTCCATAAATTTTAGTTGGAGAGGTCAAAGGGTCTCCTTGGACCCGTGTCTTCCGATCCGTACCACCGCGTAGAAGCTGGGCATACGCATCCGCTGCCAAGACCTAGACAAACCTCACCCCATGAACCCGGGCACCCCTCCTAAATCACCATACGTAGCAAACCATTTGGGGTGACATATGGGAGAGGTATTGGTTATCCAATAAACATTCCCCGAGGCGACGGTACCGTCCCCGCCTCCCAAATTGATATCCCGAATGTGAAGTGGTTAAATTTTATTTTTCTTTTATAGTAGCTTGAAAAGTGCAATTTTCTGTTGGGAAAGTGCGATGAAAACTAAAAGCTTTGGTTCGGGGGATAGAGGGCATGTAGGGTGGTAAAAGGGTGGAAGTACAAACAAGTGGTACGGGTAGTAACGGATCACCCTCTCGGCCATGTGGCCACGTACCAGGTGCCTGTGTCCCAAAGGAAAATAAAAACTAAAAATATAAAGATATCACGAACTGCTCGTGGAATTTATTCTGTTATTTTTTAGATGGATTACTACTTTGTGCTTTTTTCTCCCTAGTGAAAAAATAATTCCTTTATTTATGATAGATCGAGCTGAAAACATAATATTGTACCATCGCACTTACTGATGATAGATAGCATGTGTTCTTATATTATAGGCAATCTTATAATATATGTACACGGCTGTTCAAAATACAACAGAAAATAAAAGTAATATAATCAACCAGATGGAGCGTATGTGGCCTCAAAAGCACTGCGTAGGGTTAGGTTAGGTTGGGTTAGGTTAGGTTGGGTTAGGTTAAGAACGGGGATATTCACAATGCGATGGTGAGTATGTCGATACAGCCATGCTAAAACTTACTGTTTTATTTTCGATTGCAATTTGAGACAATTATAAAACAACCCATATACATATCTAGAGTAGTTCTGTGAGGAGTTAAGTAGAACTCGCGTTCAAAAAGTTTGCTAATATTTTTCTACAGCCTCACTAAATAACGTGGTGTAAATATTACGCGGCGCATAAGGTCGGAACAGTGAAAAACTCAACTTATTACCATGGCGTTTGTTAGGTCAAAACGGCCTTAAACCAGACTCAAGGCCGGCTTTACCTTAAGCAATGATACAATTTTTTCAATCT
Source organism: Hesperophylax consimilis (assembly GCF_061612785.1). NCBI lineage: Eukaryota > Metazoa > Arthropoda > Insecta > Trichoptera > Limnephilidae > Hesperophylax > Hesperophylax consimilis. Next base: position 15,518,245 of record NC_142857.1, read on the forward strand.
CAATGATAAATTTCTTCTCGCTGGTATCTATCACAGTATTAAAAGCACAGGTAAAGTTAGCCATGTTATCAAAGTTATCATCGGGTCAAAATGGATGCAGCAGATTTCGAATCCGGAAACGGAACGTACAAATAAATTAACTGACAGATGAAATGTCAAACGATCGAGTTACAGCAGGATTTCACTGAGATATTTACAAAAAACTGTTGTCACAAAATCATTAATAATATTCAATTCACTTGTATAAAAGGACACAAAAATGGGCATGTGACAATCTAATTAGTAAGACGGTAAAAGTATAATGTTATAAAAAAAGTACAAATTGAATTGAATCTCTAAATAGTATAAAATAAAGTCGCTATTTGTTTGTCTGTTTATGCGCTTAGATACGGATTTTATGTTTCTTCTTTTTTTAATATGTAGTTTATCTTAAATGTGCATTGTAAATGGACAAAAAATTTGTTATGCACCTAAAAAAGAAGAAAAGTATTAAATCTTCTTATTACACATATTGTTTTACAAGAAAGTAGTAATTTTAATAATAATCTCGAAATAAAGGTTTTATATTTATATAATGCAATAATTTTTCGAAAGGTTTATATATTTAATACATGAATATTATATTTAAAGAAAATAGAGAAATTTCAATGTTTTGTTATGCAGTCGTAAAAAATATTTTCGGTCGCTTACATTGCTAACGCTGGCTAAATATTGTGAGATACATCACCATAGAGAAAGAGGCATATCATAGGAGGTCATACACATCCTCGACTCGTGGCAAAGACAGCAGGAAAACCTAGTAAGATGGAAGGATGGTTTTTCCGAACCTTTCCTCCTAAAAAGTGGCGTCAGGCAGGGAGGATGCATGTCACCGATACTGTTCAATCTGTACATGGACGAACTCACCGAAAGGCTAAACAATGGAGGAGTAGGCTGCCACATCAAAGGACAGTGTCGGAATAACGTCAGTTATGCGGACGATATGGTCCTGATCAAAGATATTAGAGTCCTGATGGCACCATCTATAAGGGGACTGCGCATTCTTCTGAAAATCTGTGAAGAGTATGCTGAAGAAACAAATATATTGTATTACCCCGCTAAAACGGCTCTATTGGTCATAAGACCCATGTCTTGCCCATGCAAGGCCCGAAAAAATATTCCTCCATGTGAACATGAAGGTGACCGAAGGAACTAAATACCTAGGACATATAATCACCAGTAATCTGATGGACGATGATGATATCGATAGACAAGGACAAGCTCTCAGCGTTAAAGCAAACATGCTCAGTAGAAGATTTCGCCTTTGCAGTACCGCAGTAAAAAATACGCTCTTCCTTTCCTTCTGCGCAACGTTGTACACGTGCGAACTATGGGTAAACGAAAAAAAAGAGTAGTATAGAAAGACTACGGGTCCAATACAACAACGCCTACCGCACAATATTTTGTCTCCCCAGATACTGCAGCGCTTCCCGTATGTTCACGGAGGGGCGAGTTCCCGGATATGCAGCCCTTATTAGATCCAGGGTGGCAGGAATGAGGGAAAGGATAAGAAGCTCTGGAAATATCCTTACTATGGAAGCCCGCCTCACTCCATCCTCCAGCATTGACACACACTGGAGAAAAATGTTAGCGCCTAATATAGTCACGGCTCCCTAAAGGCTTCAACTTTCTATTTTTCTATTAATTTTATCATTTTATTATATTTTATTTTCAATTTATTCTGTTTTTTTTTCTTCTTTGTTTTTCTGTTCTATTTTTTTTTTTGTCTTTGATAATAAATTTTTATCTCTATATGGAATGTGTAGGACTGCACTAACCTCCCCACATACCGGAATAAACACTTTTATTATTATTATTATTTATTATTATAATAAATAAGAAATTGTATATCTTAAAAGGGCCTCACAGCCTCAAAACTTTACCCCAAACCGTTTATAAGTTCCCAAGCAACGCCGGGAACACGTCAGCTAGTTTACAACATATGTATACTAAGAAAGTGGGGGATCGTACAGACTATACAGATCTGGTCACCAAACGAAACTATAAAGTGTAGGATGAATTCCACTCTAGCATAAGGTGAAAATCTGCGACGTTTGGGATAAAAATACCCGAGGATCTTATATCCTTCCTACGAGATTGTCCTTATCCCGATTTTGGAACTCACCAACTAGTTACAACATATGAGGACAACAAACGACGTATTTATAAAAAGCCATTTAATATAAATTAACTTTAAATAAAGGTCGCTCTTACAACCTCATACTTATCTATTTCTAAAAGGAAGTTGAAAATATATTCCGATAATGTATTATAAATGTTCTATGCTTGAAGCACCTATTTTATAACAAAAAGCCTAAAACGGTAGTCTGGCTGCTCCCAGAGAAATATATTCTAATAATATTAAAATATATTCGTAATCCTGTCATAAAATTGCAATTTATTTTCTCTCCTTTCTAGAAAATTCGGACGGGAGAGTTGTGGAACATATAAATCCTTAGAGATTATAATTTATTTATTTATTTATTTATTAATTTACGGACAATATGTCCATTAAAACCATAATATTGACACGAATAAGAAAACATAGATGACAGTGAATGGAGAGTACATGAATGTGAAGGGCAAAGACAATGTAAAATAGAAAATGTTCATATAGAAAATAACTACAAGTCATAGCATCAATAACGATTAAGTTGTGAAAAATTACACATTACGTATCGCTTTTTGGAAGTCATTTAGACTTACACCAAAAAATTCAATGCTCTGACTTGAGTTTACAAGTCTCGACATTCTAGACAAAGAAGAATGGTACCCATAGTTAGTTGAATGGTGATTGAGGAACAACAATTCATTATTTCGGAGTCTACGGGATGGGGTGTTGAATTGAATGAGTTGTAGCAGTTCAGGTGAGTCGGTTATACTGTTGATTATTTTAAATATGCAAATTAGATCGGAGTCTTTTCTACGTTTTTCTAATGAAGATAGGTTTAAAGTCTGTTCAATTTCCTCATATGAGTAATCGCCTCTTTCAAGTCCTAACCTCCAAGCAATTCGCCGTAGGAAGCGATGTTGGACAGATTCGATGTGACTAATGTGGACAGCATAGAAAGGAGACCAAATGACACTGGCATATTCAAGGTGAGGACGAACCAACGAACAATATAGAGTTTTAAGTGTTCTTATATGTTTAAAGTCTGAGGTAATTCTATGAATGAACCCGAGTAGCTTAAGTGATTTATTTACGATGTTATTTATATGATTTCGAAAAGAGAGATTGCAATCAAGAGTGACCCCAAGGTCCTTGATGGATGTGACAGTTGATAGACAAGCACCATTTAGTTTATACTCAAACTGAATAGGTTTATTGGCTCTGTAAAAGGACAAAACTTTACATTTATCAACATTGAGTTCCAAGCAGTTTAGTTTGCACCAATTGTTAAATGAATCAATATCAAGTTGAAATAGTAAACAGTCATGAAAGGATTTAATTATCTTAAGGATCTTATTATCATCAGCAAAAAGCCAGAAGCGTGTGTGCGAAAAAACTTTAGTTAAGTCGTTAATAAAAAGGTTAAAAAGAAGCGGTGCCAAATGGGCTCCTTGGGGAACACCGGACGTTACATCAATGTTAAAGGATTCAAAGTTATTTATTTTAACTCTTTGTTTTCTGTCACTCAAGTAAGATTGAAAAAATGATAACATAGGGTTTCTAATACCTAAAGCATAAAGTTTGGCCATGAGTATTGAGTGATTTACTTTGTCAAAGGCTTTAGAGAAGTCGGTGTAAAGGACATCAGCCTGAGAGTTGTCTTCTAAAGCTTTAACAATGATGTTTGTAAAAGACAGTAAATTAGTTGTTGTAGATTTCGCTGATCTAAATCCATGCTGTTCCTCAATAAGAACATTTTTGAAAATAGGAGTGATTTTCTTTGTAATTATTGATTCAAATATTTTCGGAATATTAGATATAATTGATATTGGTCTGTAATTTCCAATATTTGATTTGTTCCCAGACTTGAAAATGGGTCGAATATACGAAATTTTCCATGAGTCTGCAAAAGTTCCAGATGATAGTGATAAGTTGTACAACATACAAATTGGGTTAGCTAAAGTATATTTACATTCTTTTAGTAAGATTTCTGGAATGCCATCAGGTCCGGAAGTTTTTTTATGAGAAAGATTATTTAAGGCTTGGTATACCTCTACAAGTGATATTTGGCAATCATTCAAGTCAATATTTTGGTCATAGTTAAGTGAAGGGATGGTGCATGACGCATCAGAATATACAGAGGAGAAATGTTTAGCAAAAAGGTTGGCGATGTCATTTCCATTAGTAGCATGAGTTTCATTAAAATACATACTTGAGGGGAGATCATTATCAGCACGCTTTTGCGCAACAAATTGCCAAAATTGTTTAGGATTTTTGAGTAGTTTTGACTCTGTATCTTCAACAAAGGATTTATAGCACTTGGCTGATTCAATTTTGGACAATTCCCTTAGCTGAGAGAATTTTTGATAAAAGTTTAAGTTTCCAGTCACTTTAAATAACTTATGGGTTTTCTTTTTTTCAATTATTAATTGTTTAAGTGTCGAGCTAAACCAATTTGGAAACTTGGGTTGACAGTATAATCCCTTAGGAATAAACAGATCAATAGCACGTGATAAACATTCATTAAATTTATATACAGCGTCATTAATATCAGAATTTAAAAATAGTGTTGACCAGTTAATCTGAGAAAGATAATTGTTAAAATTTGAATAGTCACCATCGAGAAATTTGTAGTGATATGAGACATTTGGTTTCAATGAAGCGAGTTTGAAAAAATTTGAGATGTTAATCGAGAGAGGTGGATGATATCTATCAATTGGTAATAAGGAGATATCAGCTTCACTTACTATGACATTTTGTATACTAGTGAAAATTAAATCCAGGCAAGAACCCAAACAGTTAGTGACAGCATTTACTTGAAACATATTCAAATAGGCAAAACAATTAACAATTTCAATAGCTTGTGAGGAAAGATTACTAGTTAGAGTGTTGACACCTTTATTGTCATTTAGCCACAATATTTTAGGCAAATTATAATCACCACAAATAAACAATGAACCAGCGTTTCTAGATACATGCTCAACTAAAGCAGTATGTGACTTGTAGACTTCTAACGAGGAAGACGGGGGAATGTAAACACAACCAAGTACAAGCTTTTTGGTGCCAAATAGAACACACAAGAATAATTGATCACAAACATTGTTGGATGATTCTAGAATATGGCAAGGGTATTTTTTGTTTACACATATCATCACTCCACCTCCTTTTGACTTCCCAGAAGTAGTTGAACGGTCACTGCGAAAAATATTATAATCAAACAGTCCAAGTTCAGCAGATGCGACATTATCAGAGAGCCATGTTTCGGTAAAGAATAAGAAGTCATAATGACATACATTGACGTTACAGCGAATAGTGTTTAGTTTTGTATTTAGGCCACGGACATTTTGGTAGTACGTCGAGAAAGAATTTTTCACGGAATGATTGTTTAGGTTCAACCTAAAAAATTTGTCCTAGAAAGTTCACGTCTCTCTGCAGCTTGGCGGGCGGGGCAGTCTTGAGCTCCAGTGTTGTGGGAAGCCGGTTTTCTAAAGAAAGTACAGGTGGCACATACAGGAGATTTCTCCTTTTTGGGGCAGGCATCTCGATTGTGGCCAACTTTGGCACAGTGAGGACAGGTGGGTAAGTCTGCTTGGCACTTCGACGCAATGTGACCATACAGTTGACAGTGGCCACACTTCAAACTATCTACCCAGTCTCTTACCCGGTGTAGCTGCCAGTCAATGGCAAGTTTAGTGCGAGATATCAACGAGTGGCGCACAGATGGAGGAACTCTGAAAATGTGGATGCAATTTCCTGTGCGGGGGCCAGATTTATGAGAAAAGGTCATATTCTCCTTTAAACGTTCTAAAGATAGACCTGTATCGTTGGTGGATTGATGATGGACGGCACTTATAATTTCATCAGGCGAAATATTTTGAGGAAGGTCGTGGATAGCAATGCGAGGGAGGCGGTTTGGGGCGATGGTTGCTTTTAGGCCCGCTTCAGATAGCGCTGGAGCATTTGCCAATTTTTTCGCTTCGGCTGAAGTGCTAGGGTGGATTAACACCCCACCACTTTTTAACTCACGCAACCCCGTCACTTGAATGCCCAGGGTGGCAGGATTTATGGCAGTTTTCAGTGTTTTTAGGGTAGCTTCAGAGGTGGACTGTGAATTTTCAGCTGGAAAAACTAAAACTGAAGGTCTAGCAGGGCCAGGAGGAGCATTGTTCCTTGTTATAGGTGGCAAGCGGGGAAATTGGCTACTTGACTGAGAGTGGGTAGCAGCAACCGTATTCCAGGCACCTTGTGGTCTTTGATCTACTTCCGACAATTTGTTTTCCAGGCACTTTATTTGATTGTCCTTTTCGACAAGTGTATTTTTCAGTGACTCAACCAATTTAGTGATGGTTTCCATTTTAGCCATAAGATTGTCATATTGTCTGCTGATAAGATCTCTCGAGTTTCTACTTTCTAGGTTATCATCGTCAATTTTTTTTATAATCGACAATTTAAAGGCTTCCAGTTTAGTTGACATTTCTTTTTCCATTTTCTCGACTAGCATATCAAATTGAGAAGGTACAACGGTGGTCAAGCTGGTTGACGCGGGCATTTGTCCTTTGCTTAATGCTGGTTTGGTCTTAATTCCCTTCTTTTGTTGTTTGTCCACTACTTTTTTGCTTTCAGCTCGGGTTTGTATTGGAGACTTAAGTAAATAATGTTCTAAGAATGGAGTGAAAAGGGAATGGAAGCTTATAATTCGGGTATGAATTATATAATTAGAAGCTACCCCAATTTAATATTGTGCTTTTAGTAAGTGCTTTATTTTACGTGTATTTTTTTAACGAATGACAAAGGATTAAGAAAAAATGAATTGGTCTTCAATAACGGGGTTTTGCTCGACGCTAATATTTAAATTATTTCTGATGAACGTATTACTAAAATCTCAAATGCTTCTATGGGCCGGTTGTTCAATACCTCACCTCTTCAATAGATATAGTATTAAGAGAAAAAATAAAAAAGACAAAGAGAAAAAAAATCGCCACTAAACAGTTTTTTTTTTTTAAATAAAGACAAACATTCCCGAGTTACGAATAACCTGACAATATTTGAAAATCTCATACTACCACCACAGTAAGCTGAAAATGTTGCTTGTGTTGTGATAGAGGACTTAGCCAGCCGAGGAATTGAACACACTACGCCTGAGTGGGACCCAAGCGCGATGTCAACTCGGCCACCGACCGGTCGAAAGTGTATATTCAATGTAGTCCGTGCAATAACCAGTGAACTCGCCCAAGTCTAGCGAATTTCTTATTATTAATTTGAAGAGATTCTTAATAAATTAGCAATTTTCATTTTTCTCTATGTACAAAGAAACTATATTTTTCAATTAATGTAAAAAAAATGAAACGATGGCAAAAAAATATATGTTTTAAATTTGTGCGAGGAAACACTAACATATTGTTTGTGAAAGAAAGACCAAAATAATAATCTTTATGCAAATAAGTTATCTTCAAGTTAGTTTCCCGGGGCCTTTTCACCGTGAACAACTATTTGCCTACTCCATTAAACCGTGCTCATGTCAGACATAACGAGTCGAGACATTTTATGCGACCGAGCATAAAGCGATATTATTATTTCTTGTTAGAACTTTCTGCGAGATGGAAAATCATGAGGCAGAGCACCGCCTCGGGACCTCTTTTTACTTCACGTCACTCTGAATTGAAAATTCCATTACACTGCATCGACGTTCGGACTCTCTCCGGGGTCCGATTAATATATTTCGAAAATAAACCATTACGTTTTATCATCGGACGGTAAACTGCAAGAGTGTACTGAATGCAGACAAGTCCCATTTTAACTAGACCTTTTTGCATTTTGTCTGTCTATAATTTCATAGGTGCGTTCCGTTTCCTTTTTCAAAAAGGTGTTGCGTCCACTTTATAAGAAGCAAGCCTTACTTTTACTAGATGGCTAACGTTGACTAGGTGGATAACTTTGATTAGTTCAGTAAAAGTTCGTTTTTCAAGTCGTTTTGTTTATTTGCTCTTTTTTATTTGCATTTTTTACTTCAATATTATGGTACCTACCTACCTACCTACCTGAAGAAATTTAAAAAAAGAATTTTATGCGATAGTGACGTTTATTTGGACCAATTGTATAATTCCTTATTTGACAAAAAATAAGATATATAATCTAGTAGGTAGGTTGGTATTTAAGTACCTACGTACAAATATGACGAATTCAAGTGACATTTTAATGTTGATTTATTAAATAAGAGAAAATTATTAGAAAAACAGTGTTTTGGAGCGAGGTCTAATTTTCACTGCTAGTTTAGTAATCAACAAAGAACGCATTGAAAGTTTTCCTCAATATTTAGAACTCAGGTTAACGAAAAATCTAATCCACCATAACAAGCAAGGGTTCCCGTTGAATATTTCCCTTGATGAATTAATTCTTCTGTAACTGTGAACTAAAATTTTATAATTTAAGGATCGGAATGGTTCGCTGTTTTTTTTAATGGGTATTTTTCTTATCACTAAACCAAACAGTATCACGGAAGAGAGGAGCAATTGAAATAATAATAATGTTTGTTTATTTCAGCTGAACAGAGCGGTGAATGCAATACTCTGTCTGCCTCATAAAACATCCAAATAAATACATTACATGATATTGCTAAAATAAAATAAAACATATTTATCACTTGTACTACGACTGCGGTGGCTTGAACGAAATCCTCCATCTATGGCGTAGGGCGCGCCCGCGAGTGTTTTCCGATCTCCGGTAGCGCTGACTCGTCAGGGCTACTCTGTGGCGCATCAAGGCAGCAAAGCCATGCACCCTTCTCTCTCTGAACATCTGTGAGGCACTGCATCACCAAGGGAGGCCGAACAGCGCCGAGTACAGTATAATCAACTGCGTGATTATACTGTACTCGGCGTGTATTCATGTGGCCTTGTGTGTACCTTGTCCATAGTTCGCTAGTGTTAAAGCTCATGCAGTATGTTTGGAATAGTTGCTTCTTCATCGGATGACTGCACTTGTTTAATCTTCTTGCCAGTATGTTGGCTCGCACGCTCAGTACTTTTTGGCGTTCTATTTCATTTGTATCATTTAGATCATCAGAGACCACATTTCCCAAATATTTTATTTCACTGCAGATTTTGAGATTAGCTCTACCGAACGTATGGGCGGAATGACAGCCAAACAGTATTTGCTTTAAATATCAGTATTGATGATTTTTCAGCATTGTACATTAGCCCGTGACTATGAACCTATGCTTCGCATATGGCCAGAAGTTTCCTCATTGCTCTTACTGACGGGGCTAGCATGACCATGTCGTTTGCATAACTAATATTGTTCACACATACCCTGGCAATGTGACATCCGATTCTCGTTTTGTTCAAAGATTTACTGAGCTCATCCATATACACATGAGGCGTGTTGAAACAAAGACAGCAATCTCAACCATTGGTGAAAAATGAGTTAGATATGGCGATGGATAGAGAATCAAAAATACTATCGACTGCTGGAAAAGTTATCGGAGCATGAACGACAATATCCTATACATTTTTTAATTTTAATATTTAGTTCCACAACAAAAATGGCAATCTCCTTTAGGTTACGGAACAAAAAAACAGCAGTTTTTGTTTGAGCCAATCAGAGACCCAGAAATATGATATTCAAAATGGCCACGCCATACAAAGTGTGAACAGCTGGTGTGATACATAAGCTCGGTTTTTAATGTTTTTGTGGTGAAAAAGTGATTTATATTACTGTAAACTCTATTGAAATCAAAAATGGAATGTTTCCCAAGTGAAGTTACACAAGAAATGGCAAGGAAGCGTGCGAAAAAACCATAAATTTCGAATAGGGATGTTACCAAAAAACAGAGGTTAGTAATGCATATAATGTTACTGTAAACATCAAACTTTTGTCCGTTTGGTGAAATGCCCATACATATGTTTTAGTACCCTTGAAATATTAAAATAAATTGTAATATTGTGATAAAGCGAGTACTGAAATATTTATCTTACGTTTATTATTTGGTACTAACCTATTTAATATACAACATAATTTTTTTTCAGATATTCGGAAAAACAATTCCTGCTCACTCAACAATTTTTGCTCTTTATTATGACCATTTTTCAATACTATTTTATACTTAATTAATAATTTCTTGATAATATACTTTTTATTTTTTTTAATTTGAAATTAAATTCATTAGAAAATATTTCAGAAATTCCAGAAAATAATAATAATATTATTTATGATGTCAGGAATCTGTGTCTTTTATTCGTCACTATTTTGTTTGTTTTGTGTAATTAATTATTTTAATAGTTAAAAATTAGCATTAATTTATTTTCTGATGTGTTCTTATTTTTTGTACCCTTGTTACTTTGCATGTGTTGTTACTTTGCCTAGTTTTTCAAAATATGGAATCTATCGCATTACACTACCGCTGCATACATTCTGTAAAATTGTCTTTCCAATATGTAAATTGTCTTGCGTTGTAAAATATGTCTTTCCGAATAAATATGTAAAATGATACTTATTACTGATTTCCGTGTTTTACTGTAACCTAAAAAATGGCCTTTCCAGTTCGTAACAAAACTAGCAAAATCCACATGTGTTTGGAACAAAACCGGCAGTGTCCAACCTTCCAGAACAAAAGCAGCAATATCCATCTATTAATTGAAAATAACTCAATAATCTACCAATTAATCACAATAAAATGTACACAGGGTGTTACTTAACGAAATATTTACTAACAAAAACTACTGGATTAAATGAAAAATAATAATTGCAAACTGAAATTATGAAAAATAATATCTTGACATAAAAAAAATATGTTTTTAACTAATAATAGTTGGTATACTCATTTGGTTATACCCATAAATGTAATAAATTATTGAATAAGAACACAAACAAATCTTTACTTAAGATGAAATAGAACAAGACACAGATAAAAATAAAAAGAATATGTTCACAACTTCAAATCGAACCCACGATCTCTAGTCTTACCTGGCCAGCGTCTTAACGTTAAGAAATTCCGGAATAGATTTATTTTGTATGTCGTCTTGTTCTGTTTCATGTGTCGATTTGTTAGTATTGTCTTCTTCTTCCATGATATCTAATATAAAAAATTTGGTAAAGATAAAAGCTACTAAGCAGGTTTTCATCATTCGATTTGAACTATTTGTATTGATTTAGCAATAATAAATGTTTTTAATAAATATAATTAGTTATTAATAAATTCTAATGATAAATTATAATTGTTTAATATTTATTAATGATTTATATATTTTTTTAATAATTTAATAAATATTTGACAATCTTATGTTTTTTTAAATTTGAGGTGGTCAATAGCCTGGTGGGAATGGTGGGTAGGACGTTCTACTAGCAGTTGAAGGGGCCATTGACGATATTCGTAGTGGGTAACCAACCTCAAACAAATTATGCTATTGAAGAGGAATGTGCGTTTGTGGGTAGGTACCTACTATAAGATATATGGCTTATTTTTTATCAAACAAAAAAATATGAATCAAGCATTAAGGGGGTGACAGATTACGCTATAAGTTCAAAGCGTTTTATATAACACCATATTACTCGACATACAATTCCATACAGACCTGTCACACCTAAAAGAATGATGTGTTATAAGTGTGGGCGTGGCTACGATATGCGCTGTGATCTGCTAGCCAGGCTATATTTGAAAATTATGCGACCCCCTCTCCTACCTACTGCAGGAGAAGGGGTCAGAACAATTTTCGGAGCGCTGGAATTACACGACTTTCATCTGTCAAAGTGACAGATCCCATAGAAAGAAACGATATTCCCCGGCAATCCCCCAATTGATCTGACCCCCTCCACTGAGGAAGTGTGTCAACCCAATGTATAATACTACATGCCACGTCCAACTTATGCGTGCATAATATAGCGTAATCTGTCTAAGGCCTACAGTGTATGTATAAATAGGTAGGAACCAATATTAATTTATATTTGCAACTCGTTCCAGAGTAGAAGATAACTTCCGAATCGCAGAGAGACCACCTTTTAGACGTGAAACGTTGCATTGCTTGAAATTACTATGGGCATATGTACAGAAGATCTGAACAATTAGGAACTTCCCTTTAACATCTCAGTTCGAATGTGTTCGCTGCTTCAGCACATAGATTTTTCTGCTTCTTAGCTCACTTTTATTTTTACTTTGTAGTTTATGGAAATCAGTATATTTCGATAGATAATGCATTTTTTTACAAATTTTGAAATTAAATCCAATATTTTTTTAACAATATTACTATCCTTTCTGTGGGCCGAATGAAGAGACCGAGATATCGAACTTCGTGATCGGTGCCGGAAGAGGTTAACTTTTAATTCAACTTCTCGGATTTCTTCAAATTCAATTTACCGGAGTTATGCAATATCAATCCCGTATAATCTTCCTCAGGAAGTGTCCATTTCATTTAATGCCGCATTTATCTACAATATGCCACCTCAGAATATAAAATTATAAACCTGAATCTTATCTTTAAGAAGAAAATATTTTTTAAAAAAGGTCTAAGATTATTTGTCATTTGGAAATTTGTTATAAAATTATGGATCGAATAGTTAAAATTTTTGATGTAAACTATTTATTTTTAAAAAATACTGTCTGTGGCGGGCGTGGTGGACAACATGCGAACACCGGATTAGCGGCTTGAATTTGATTTTTCAACAAATCTACAGTTTTATTCAGAAACTAGTAAAATTTTGCACACTTGACTTTCAAAACAAGAGGAAGGTCACGGTATATTAGATTTCGAATAACTTCGCGTATATCCTGGGCAACACCGGGGATTTCAGTAAGCCCATCTATCTATTTATATAAAGATCCTGTAGCGAGCGGTGTGGATTTGATTTTTATGCAAATTTACAGTTTTTTCAGAGATTGAAGAAATTTTGCATTCTTCAAAACAAGAACAATAGAGATTTCGAAAAATCATCTCCATCCCCTTTTTGAAGAATTTTGATATTTCGTGATGAAAAATTTACACATTTGAAATTCAAAATAAGAGAAAAATTACAGTCTACATTTGATTTCTAAAAATTTTACGTAAAACCTGAGCAACATGGTCTGCAGCCAGTCAATACGGTCAAAATGTTGTTCATTTAGGCGTCATAAAATGTGAGCAAGGAACTATTTAAGATGGTTATTCCAACTTGGTATATGTAGCTTTTAAATATTAATTAAAATCTCAATATTCCATAAGTATTCTACGAGTTAAAATAATTTTAATAAATGCGCTATCTGTCGTTAAAATATCAGCAAATAAAATATTAATGTCGTCAATATACAAACAATCGAAACTGTCAGAGTTTTAAAAATCTGGATAAAACTGTAAGTAGTAAAGTGGTAATGTGCCGCATATATTATTATTAATAAGCTGATCTGTTGATTATCCAACTAGCTGCCGTGTACCCGGCGTTGCTCGACTTTGTTCTACTTTATATTAATATAATATGCATTTTTTTATTTTTTTTTATAGTGAATACCTCACAAGAGTCCCAACTGCTCCCGTCTGGAGCCAGTGAGACTATGGCATCCCCAATTGGGGGATGTTGTGAGGCTGAAGGTAAGTGGGGAAGGGAAAGAGGAAGGTGGGGAAGTACCTGGCTATTCAGATCTAGTCACTAAACACGGCTAAAGCCATTTAGAGCAACGTTTCAATTCTGAATGGTGGTCTTACACCAGGGCGATACTGGTAGTATCTTCCACTCTGGAACGTGCCGCAAATATACTATATATTATTTTAATTAATTAATTGTCAAATAACACAAATTAATCAAATAAAATTTATTCGAACCCGCGACCTTCGGAATGGCAGTCCAATGCGTTACCACTGGACTATGCCGGCCGTCAAAGATGGACTGAATGAGAGACAAAAATGGACTAGAATGAGGTGATTTTGCACAGCGGTGCTGCCAAGGTCTGTTATCTATGTGAGGATATTGTGTCAGCGCTCTTTATTGGCAGCAGACACATGTCAGCGCTATATTAGCAGCGGACACATACCTGAACGGATGACGAACCTCGAGCTGGCACAGTTGGTGGACGGGGTAGTCTCTCTCGCTGCAGCAGCTGGTACAGTTCCTTTGCTACCTAGGATTCTTGCAGCAGAGTCTCCATCTTCTGTCTTCGTCGAACGTCACAGCGGTGCTGCCAAGGTTTGTTATCTATGTGAGGATGTTGTGTCAGCGCTCTTTATTGGCAGCAGACACATGTCAGCGCTATATTGGCGGCAGACACATACCTGAACGGATGACGAACCTCGTGTTGGCACAGTTGGTCTAAATAACAAATGTAGATCCTAGGAAACAAATTGTACAGCGCCCTCGAGGTGATTTTTCACAAAAACGGCGCTCTACAAATTATCCAATTATTATTTATTTTTTTTATGCTTCCGATTTTGTTGTCCAGGTTAAATCTTCCCCATAGGAAAAACTAAACCCTTCCACTCACTTTTCCACAAATGATCAGCTAGTCAATCAACACAATGCAAGTGCATTATATAAGTAAAATAAATACAAAACAATACAAGAACAACAACACGTCAACTCACCAGAGATCAAATGGGAAAAAAAATTCACCGACTCCAGATATTTTCATATCAGAGGGTTCGGCTCGGTAGAACTTCTAACAGGGCCTATAAATCCTACTGATCCCTCAACATAAATATTTAAAAAATCTTTCGTTATCCTACATGTATTCAAAATGACCGACTTTTGCATCTTTATATATAATTTTTTGATAGATCTAATACGCCTAAATTTTTAATGAGAGAGCTAGGTATAATGCCAGTAGCCGAAATAACGAACGGTAATATTTTTATAGTCTGAGAATGCCAAATTCTTTTAATTTCATTTCCTAAATCTGTATATTTTCTTATTTTTTCATTAACAGATTTTTGAATATTACAGGAATTTGGAATAGCAACATCAATGATATAAGTGATTTTTTTTAATTTTGTCATGTAAAACTATATCGGGTCTATTATGTCTAATCGTTCGGTCTGTTAGTATAGTTTTATCATAATATATTTTATAAAATTCGTTTTCTAAAAATGAATTTGGTTCGTATTCATAATATGGTATTATATTACGGCAGTCAATCAAGTTATGTTTAATTACCAAACTTTGGTGAATTATTTTTAAAACTTGATTGTGCCTAAATGTATATTCGGACGGTGCTAATATAGAACATCCCGATATAATATGTTCTATAGTTTCCGGAAAAGCCAAACATTTTCTGCATAAATCATCAATTTGATTTGTATCTTTGATTATATGCTTCCTATATTTTTTAGTATTAATGACTCTATCCTGAATGGCAAGCATAAATCCTTCTATTTCTGCGCTCAACTCTCCAATACTCAACCATTTGTTTGACGAAAATTTGTCAACATACGTTTTGTTGAGATAATTGAAGTGTTTTGCGTGTAAAATTTTATTTGACCAGGAATCTAATAATTCCTGGTTGGGATTTATAAAAATGTTGGCATTCTCATCGTATAAATTTAAAGGTGTAATATTTCTATCTGCCTTGCAAATTATTTTGTGCATTTCTGAGCTATGAGCTTTCCTATGGAAAAAAGTTCTTAGCATTTCTACCTGATTATGTTTCAAAGAAGTTATTTTGACTATACCTCTACCTCCTAAATTTCTAGGTAAATTAATTCGTTCTATAGCTGAATTTGGATGATGGCAATTAAACTTTGTTAGCGTAGTTCTAATTAATCTTTCTAAGTTATCTAAATCTGTATTGGACCATTTAATTATGCCAAATGAGTACGTTAATAGAGGTATTGCCCAAGTATTTATTGCTTTTACTAAATTTTTAGCAGATAAATTGCATTTTAAAATTTTCCTGATCCTAGTTTGAAATATCATATATCATAATATCATTTTTAATACTAGTATGGTCTAATCTATTTGATTGTGGGTATCCTAAATACTTATAAACCTCATCCCTTTTCATACTAGTAATTTGGGAATAATTTATTGTTATTATTATTATATGTATTTAATCCTTCCGGAAGAAATTCTCTAAATTGTAGTGAAAATCCTGATCAAAAATTGCGTAGTTTAGAAGAACTCAACGCACAAACAGACAGATGTGGATGGCGACTCTGTTTTATACTATTTAGAGATTTTACAATAAGTTTAATATTAATTGAGATAACAAATAACAAATAACAAAAAATGTTCAGCTAAGTCAATCCTATTTTCTCTCCAAATGAGAATCCAACTGAGCTTTAAATTGATTAATATTTTTGTAGCACCGATGACGTGCTTTGGAACTTTGTTCCATGCCCATAAAAATGACAACTAAACACACTTTAAAAAGTGATATAAAGTTAAAAAAGTGATGAAAAAAACTAGGTTGAATAGGTTACGTATTTTAGGTTTATATGTGAGTTTTTTCATTGCTTTAAAATACTTAATAACTTTTTAAATTATCATTGTATTGAGTTATCATGGAACTCATATCGGTAGGACTAACGATGTAAAGTAATCATAATTTTTGGGTAGTGTTAAGTCTGGAAAAGTGGTGAAATTAAAAGTAATTTGAAGTTTAAAGATCATCACGCCGCACTTAAGTAAAGAGCTGAGAAACTCGTTTGCCAAGTTAATTCATTTCCCCCTCTATAATCCATCACCCCTTCGGCAGTAAGTGCGTCATTAAAACGATCTGCAGCATTATTACGTAATTTCAGGCGTTTTCACGTGTGCACAGACTGTAATTTTACCGCAAGTACTTAACGACCAGGGGCGTCCAGTAACATTCGTTTGTGGTATAACTATTACAGGAAATCGATGAAAACTCGGTTGAATTTTCGTCATCTTAAAAAACGTTTTCGGAGTGTTTTTGCTGTTTGTTCGTAAACTGAACTACGCAACCCACTTTAAAAAAATTAACATTTATATTTATATCAAAATTGAGCAAAATCACCGCCACCAAACCAAATAAATTTATTTTGCCGCCATTGAAAGGAATGTTAAAATCAACATGCTACACGAGCTCCCTCCAGCGGCTAGGGTTGTTGAAATTGTCACTACTTATCACTGGAGTTGGACGTATTATTAATATTATAGGGTATCTGGTTTAACTGACATTCCTGTATGATGACTGTATGAACACGTATATTTACGCATAATTCTTTAAAATTGAAGTGGGGAATGGGATGAGATGGGTAAGAGCGAGATTAAATATAATGTACTCGTATTTTCATAAGTTATTTTAGTATATCTTAAAAAAAGAGTAATTTTTTAATTTGTTATCATATTTTGTAAATTCGTGAAGCTAGGAATCTGAAAAATAATGCTCAGCACGCCTCTAGTGCTTACCGACACGAGCCAGTCTACGCGAAGTGTCGGGTGGAAAGGCGCTTTATTAAATTACCGCCAACGCGCAGATTGGCTATTAGTGGCCGTACGAGGCGGGGGTACAGGGTGGTGTCTATTATCTACGGCAGGGGTACTCAAAATTGTGATCGGGTCGCAATTCTGATTAGGTAATAGGGTCATGTTGCAATATTTTGAATAATGAAAATGATTGCTTTGATCACAAAAATCAAACTAAAACTAAAAAAAAAAATCGTTAGAAAAATATTTTTCCAAAATATATGGCCGCGTAGTAAGAGTTCAAAGGTGGTTTGAGAGGGAGATATGTAAATACGAATGTTAGACGGAGCGCGCTAGTATATGGCCCCATAGTAAGCGTTCAAAATTAGGAGTTTAATTGATAGTTTAACTAAGCGAAAATGGTGAAAATATTTAATTAAACCCGACTTGCTTGAAATAGAGCAAAAATCTCACGAAAAATGCTTTATTTGCATATAAAGATACCAACAGAAATTGTTTTCAATAATTTTTGGAGCTTACTTTTCGATTTTTTTTCTATCGATGGAATTTCATATGATTAACGTTTCGGTAACAAATGTATTGATATTATCTTAAAAAATAACTTTTGGAACTTAAAAATTTAAGGAGCTAACGAGAAACTTGTTATAAATTGGTAGTAATTGGGTATGCGGGAGCTTAATGTAATCGGAAAACGTTATGATTATGCCTGTAACGGACGTACTGCACCGGGCTCGGACGCTGTTGCCCCATATTAAAATTTGCTATTTACCCTGTTATTAAATTAAAGAAACTCCCCGAAATATGAAGAATTTAAAAGGTTAATGTATGAAAAGCTTAATGGTTATAACCCTGTATGTAAAATGTATTGTGATAATAAATGAAACGTCGGAGCTTGGGCTAGAGGAATACGGGCAGAGAAGTATAGAGTGCGAGAGCTGGGGAATAACATCATAATGACATTTAATTCGGGCACGATTGTTAGAATCGTGCCTAAACTTAGTGGGAACGTTCGGCCACGGCCCGAAGCAAGCGGCCGTGTACCGTCATCGTCATGACCAGTGGTAGTGGTATCTATTGTGCATTTGCGAGGTTCGGGGAATATTTTCTCCATGTCTCGTGAACTAAGGGTGTAAAGTACCTGGGGGATGGTTTTTTTCTACCCGATGAGTGGGCTGCCTATAGCAACTTATAGGACTGTAATACTATTTTTTTTTGTATTTTTATTTTTTTTTTTGTCTGTAAGTATTTTTTTTTTATTTTTTTATTTTATTTATATTTTTTTTTTGAAAAAGATTTTTTTTAATGATTTTTATATATTATTTAAATTAATGTGTTTGTAAAATGTATACTATATTTTTTGTATATCTGGTTGCAGTTTAATTTTTTATTTGAGTCCACTCATCAAGGGGGGAAGGTAATAGAGACTGGGAATGGATAGGCGGGTTTGTCGTCGGGACTTGAGCGCCCGAGACATGCTATGCTCGGGTTTGTGTGCATAGGAAGTTTCGCATAGAATGATTTGGCTAATTCTACCACATGTGTTTTAAATGGGGGGATTTTCGTGCCTGAATTAATAATGCTATTTCGGACAAACCAAGGGCTTTTGGTATATCTTCTAAGTGTGACATTCTGGAATGTGGCAAGACGTTTGGTGTTTCCTGTGCCCCAAATGGGTGAGGCGTATGACATAATGGGGCGTATTTGTGTTTTGTAGATGAGTAGTTTGTTTTGTATGGAAGTTTTTGAGTTTGAGTGTAGCAACGGGTAAAGGGCGTTGGATGTGTTTTTAGCTTTTTGTAGAGTGATATTTATATGTTTTGTCCATGTGAGTCGTCTGTCAAGTGTAACTCCAAGATATTTGGCTGATTTTTGCCATGGTATAGTTTGGCCGTACATCGTTATTTCCTCTCGCGGGGCGCGGCTGCCCTTTCTACGAGAGAAAAAGACGGCCACGCTCTTTGAGGGATTCACGTCTATACGCCATTTATCGTACCAATAATGGAGTAAGTCTATGTTTTTTTGTAGTCGGTACGTAATCATCCTGGGTGAACAGTATCTAACCATAACTGTGGTGTCATCTGCGTACAGAGCTTTGTGAGAATTTGAGTTTTCAGAGAGGGGGATGTCGTGAGTGTAGACATTGAAGAGGATTGGAGAAAGCAGAGAGCCCTGCGGGACCCCTCCTGTCATGAAACGTTTTATTGAAAGAGCGCCACCGTATTTAACTTGAAAAGTACGTTGGCGTAGAAATGATTTGAAGGCACTGAGTAGTTGGGGATCGATGCCTGTTTCGTGGAGTTTGAGGAGTAGGCCGTTTATCCATACTTTATCGAAAGCTTTGGCTATGTCCAGGAAAATGGCGCCAGTTGATCGCTTGGTATTGAAGCCTCCGATGATAATTTCGGAGACTCTGAGGAGTTGATGGAGGGTGGGTGATACGCCGTCATTACGTCTCATGGGCACGGTTCTGAGGATCGTGCCCAAACAAAGAAAAGCCGTGGTCACGTTCGACTAGGGCCCGAAATTACTGGCCGAGCGGCGGTAAACTGACCGGCGCGGCGGGGCGCCGCTATCGTGTCACAACACGGCTCTCGATTCCAAGAATCAAAGAGAAAGCGGGACTCGTGTGAGCGTAGGGCACCGCCGGCAGCCTATAAAACGGGCACAAGCCCCTTCGAAACAGAGTTAGCCAGCAACCATCACCAGCTCTACACTTCTCTCTCTGCTCTGCCTTCTACCTCGCTCCGACTTCTGCCTCTACTCGCCTTCTTATCTTCTGCCCCTCGCCTCACCCCGGACTACGGACCTCTCTGCCTCTACGGACCAGACCTGGACTCAGCGACAAGGACGAGAATCAGCATTCGCACGAGCTCTACAACGGCTACAGAGACGGCCCGTTCTACTCCCCCACGCCACTGAAGGACGACATCTTCCGCCTCCACGGATTGGGATCACCGGCCCATTACAGTCTTGTGTATCTCACTTCTGTCTGATACAATGCCCTTAGAGCTTTTACAATCATAATGCTAGCCGACATTTTACATAATGCAGTAATTTAAATCATTATATAAATACCTAATAAATATCAGTACAATAAATTCTTATCGTGTTAAAAATATAATACAGAGATACATATCAGTTAATTTCACAGCTGATTATTTTTGGCAGAAAGGAGAGTTTTTGAATACACATCGAAAAGGTTTATGTATGTATTAGCAGCTCGGTGAAATGGAGCTAGTGATGTGTGATATGAATAGTTGGTGCTGTGGTTTAACAGTGAAAAAGATTACATCCTGTAGAAATCGTGGTTAATAATAATGAAATAACAGTTCTACACAAATTTCATCCATTCTAATAATGATTTGAAAACCGCTATTAAATCTTCTGGTCTCAAGCTGTCAGCAGATCGGAATATTTCCGCTTTGCAATAAAATCCTAATAAATGTAATATTTCTGAACGTATTCGAAAACTGTTTCAGAAATGTGATGAAATGCGCTTTCAATTTTTTTGTTCTATGAGAAATCGCACAAGATTCCCAACTGGTACCATTGATATTGTAGCGCCCTTCGTGGCAGCAGGACGCGTCCTAACGCTTCCTCCAACCGCTTTGTGTTTTTTTAGTATTTTCAAGGGAAATGAGGCAACATCCCTTTGAAATTATTTTTAAAATCAATTCATCAACATTTGAACTTAAATAAAAATAAACTTAATAATTATTAGAACTTTATAATATGTGATTTGAGTGCAGTGTTTTAAAGTGAATATTCTGAAATTTGCTCAAAAATATTGGACTTTCGAAACGAACGGCGACCGGTAAATGCACTCCAGATGTTTTCAACAAAATTCTCGGAAACTGGGCAAGCTTGGACACTGGCAAGTTTTTTACTAAGCACAGGATAATTTATTACCCAACCGTCGCTTTTTATTGCGGACAAAATGCACCACTTCAACAATTACCAGGAACAGGATTACATGGAGATAAATGATGGAATTGCCAAACGTCACAGCGGTGGTGCCAGGGTCTCTTATCTATGTGATGTGTCAGCGCTTTATTAGCAGCAGATACATACCTGGACGCTGTTGTTGGACGTGGTGGACTCTCTTACTGCAGCAGCTGGTCCAGTTCCTTCACCACTTAGGATTCTTGCTGCAGAGTCTCCATCTTCTATCTTCGTAGAACGTCACAGCGGTGCTGCCAAGGTCTGGTATCTGTGAGAGGATAGTGTGTCAGCGCTTTATTAGCAGCAGACACATACCTGGACGGATGACGAACCTCGTGCTGGCACTGTTGGTGGACGCGGTGGACTCTTTCGCTGCAGCAGCTGGACCAGTTTCTTCACCACCTGGGATTCTTACTGCAGAGTCTCCATCTTCTATCTTCGTGTCACCTGTTCCTTTACTTCATTTTACTTAACTTAACTTCACTCTATTTTTGTAATATTTATATTTTCTGTAATACCTGCATCAACTGTAAAGCGCCCCTGAGGTGATATCTCACAAAAGCGGCGCTATACAAATTATCCAATAATAATAATAATAAATACCAACCGTCTGTAACCAGTCTGGTGTACTATGTCGTCCCCAATTGTGGTAGGTTGTGGGACTGAAGGTAGTGAGAAGTGGCAGGAGATTAAAACTCCGAAAGTTCTTCACCAATTGAATTGATATTTTTACACAGCGTTGCATTTGAATACGTGTATGTTTTTATACACCTATATTATATAGATTCGACAGGTAAAACATGTTCAAAAAGAGCGCCTTCTGTTGGATGTAAAAGCAACACGCGCTACAGACATACTGAGCCATAGCAATGCGTGGCGGGGTACAGTTAGTAATTAATGAAAAAATCACAATATTTCATAAGTTTTTATGAAACTGGTTTCATAAAGGTGCACATTTTAATTCAGGCGTGATTAATCTAGATTTGAATATAAAATGTGGTTTTTTTTCTTTCGAACATCGTTCATATCATATTTTTCACCATGTTAGTAAGGTAGATACAACGATTTCTGTGAAACCATATGAGTTGTTCCCAAAAGCGAACAAAATTAGTTTGAAGGGTTAATTTATTATACATTCTAGACGTATTGAAAATATTAAATAACAAAATCAGCACCCAGACCGACATCACTCCGAAAACATAAATATAATACATTCATTTACAGTAATTCATTAACAAGGTTACTTCAGACTTTAAAACCAATTTACTGATAAACACTATTGCAGTTATTATGGTAAGCAGTATAAAAAAGTAACACCATATTCGTTGTTAATGTTACCGGTAACGACGAAAATACATACACAATTACTTCCGGGTGAGTTCCTACCCCATTTTTTCGAAGCTTAAAAACTATTTTTAAATTGACACTATTTATAAGTTTCTACTATTTTTGAAATGATTCTATTTTTAAATAGATGCTATTTTCAAAATGGCGCTGTTCAATTGATACTATTTTTAAAGTTTTTGTAAGTAGGTACTTGGTTCTAACTTCGCGGTAAAAACAGTAAAATCCCTGGAACGTGGCGTGGTGATATTTGACAATAAAGTCAGTTTACGGTTAGTGTCTAAGCTTTAATTCTAAGCTTTACGATTGAGCAAAATATATCCATTGGCTAAAATTAGAAAGCAAATTATCAACGGTAGATCTGACGCAGTTGCATTTGAACGAAAAGGTCAGATATTATCGTGAAATGAAGTTCATGACGCTTTGACTTGAAACTGAAAACCTACACACGATACCTGTTGAATAAATTTAATTTCTCACGTTATTTTTGCGTGTTTTGAACATTAAATTAAACACCAAACACGCTCGTGACTGTTGGGTGGTGTACCAGAGTGCTAGTAATACAAAAAATTGCATTATTGATGTTGTTGTAGCTGAAAACGATTTTTTATTTGCTTTCGAAAGTTGCAACATCAATAATGACATATTTTCTAATATTAACACTCTAGTACACCCAAAAATCACGAGCCGCCACTTTTAAACAAATTACGTAGTCGTAAAAGATTATATGAAAACACCAATACCTGCACAGGCCATGCATTCCGAATTTATAAAATATAACACACCCTTTAAGTTTTTTAGATCTTAATTTATTTTTGCAATCTGGTTATTTTATTTAACAAGTTACACGTATGAAACTACTTAACTCAGATGTCGAGAAAATGTTGCTCTAATTTAAATAACACATGTTTTATTATTTTTTTTCGTTTACGCCTATTAATTATAATGTTTTTTTTACATAGCCCGCTTCCTCTACCATTCTTATCTATATATCTCCCTTTCCAACCAACTATTTTTCTTTTTGTACTTTTTTGAACTTCCGTAGTCGAAGGGCAGGGCTCTCGACTAGCAATCCGAAGGTCTCGGGTTCAAATCCCGGCGTGCGCAAGTAAATTTATGTGATAAATTTGCGTTATTTCACAATTAATTCATTAAAAATAATATTTAGTATATTTATGGCACGTTTCAGAGTGTAAGATACACTCAGTATCATCCTGGTGTAAGTCCACCATTCAGAAATGAAATGTTACTTAAAATGGCTTTGGCGGTGTTTGGTGACCAGATCTAAATAGCCAGGTTCTTCTCCACCTTCCTCTTCCTCAACTCTTTCCCCTCTTCACAACCTACAGCTTCACAACATACCCTTATTGGGGATGCCATAGACAAACTGGCAGATCGTTGAAAGCAGTTGGGACTCTTGAACCGTTTCACATTAAAAAAATGTCTTATTAAATTTGTTATTTTTTAGCGCGCTCCCTCTACCATTAATATCTATATATTTAATTTGTATTGTCGAAATTTCATAGTTTGTACATAATGTAGGTATGATGTTTAATATAAGTTTAAATTCTAATTTTTTCACAGTCCTCCTTGCTAGAGTTTCCTGTTCTGAGGCGGCCTGTTGTTTTAAACTTTTGCACTTAGTTCCAAGTTGTCTTTATATCGTCTTCATAATATTTGGAAGTTGAATATCACTTTGTTCTCTCAGCCATGTTTTTACTTTTGTTTTAAATATATTCATTTCCTTTATATTTTTTGTTTGATTCGGTAGAGCATTGTATAATTTTTTAGCATAGAATTTAATTTTTCTCTGTCCAAAAGATGTGTGGGAGGAACCAGTATATTTTGGCTTATTGCTCTGGTTGAGTATTTATGTTAGGCAGTGAAGTATTTAGATATATATTTTTTTAATTATGAAATAACAAATATATTTTAAATAAAGTTTTTGTTTAAAGTAGACTTAGAAGTTTTTAAATATTTCTTCTGTTGAAGTTCTAACCGTTCTAGCGTAGGTAATGTAGTTTTAGTGATTTGTTTTATATGTAGTATTTGTTCTAGTTTCTATATTATTATATGTCACAGTTATATTTCATGCTTTAAAAATTTTATGTATAATTTTCGATAGCTCATTAAGTATATTCCGTTCATAAAATTCATGTAAAAGCCAGGCTTGGCGAAAAACCAAAAAAAAACTAAAATAAAATATCTCCCTTTCAAACCATCTTCTTCTTTTTACTCTTACAACGGACCTTTATGTACCCTTAGAAAAAAAACTATTACTTCGAAATCAGACAGTATTTGTAACTATCGACTAGTAAGGGTTCAAATAATACAAGAGCTGGCTAAATTCCATCTGAGCGTTAAATACTTGGCAAGCGGAGAATTTAGCATCGTTTAAGTTAGTTATTTCCGAAGGTTTAACTTACATCGTAAATCTGTTTACTATCTCCTTATTCGGCATATTTATGGTATCCATGACCATACTACCAGAGTGTATTAGAACTTATTATTCTCCCCTCGATTTTGTTTCACCAGAGAAGAGGGTGGACGGTGGGGTTATGGACGTGAATCCAAATTGATGTTTCAGGATGGCACTTAATATTTTCTTTGGTGTTTCAGGACGGCAATTAATATTTTCTTTGGTGTTTCAGGACGGCACTTAATATTTTCTTTGGTGTTTCAGGACGGCACTTAATATTTTCTTTGGTGTTTCAGGACGGCAATTAATATTTTCTTTGGTGTTTCAGGACGGCACTTAATATTTTTTTTGGTGTTTCAGGACGGCACTTAATATTTTCTTTGGTGTTTCAGGAAAGCACTTAATATTTTCTTTGGTGTTTCAGGACGGCACTTAATATTTTCTTTGGTGTTTCAGGACGGCACTTAATATTATTTTTGGTGTTTCAGGACGGCACTTAATATTTTCTTTGGTGTTTCAGGACGGCACGTAATAAGTTATCAAGAACAACTTTTTCTTTTTAACTTATTTTGAAGGTAATACCCATCAATGTAGTATATCATTGAAGAAGATTTACTTCAATAAATAAAAGATAATACTAATAAATAAAAGCGAAACAAGAAACAGAACAAGACACAGAAAAATACAGAGATAACGGTCACAACTAGGAATCTAACCCAGGATCTCTTTTCTTACCGGGACAGGCGTCTTAACCAACTTGACCATTAGGTTACAAAAATATCTCAAAAAAAATTTAAAGCTCCTATTCGCTTTTAAGTCGTCTCGATAAAATGAACCATGTTCTCAAAATGAACTGTCTGTCAAAAAATATGGAATTTTGGGTTATGAAATTTAATGTACGGTAAAAATAATAATTATAAATGTTTTATCATCGTTCTTTTGTGGTAACAAATAGATATAATGATATCCCCAGTGGGATCTCCTGCGATGAGGATATATTTTCAAAATTTAATTAGTTAATAGTAAGTAGTAGAAATATAAAGTAATTTTAAATATATTACGTAGTGTTTTTTTTTCAGATATAATTATAAATACATTAAATGTGTTTTATTAGTGTTTAGTGCAGTTGAGAGGTTTCGTTTTCAGTCTGTATTTGGGTCAGTGTATTTTCTCGTATTTCTGATCTATCTATGTTTTGTATCCAGCTTTTTTATTTGAGACGTTTGTTGACTGTTGTGATTTTTGAATGAGAGTGGGAAATGAAAATATGAACATGAGGAAATATTTTTAAAGCTCCGAAAGTAATTATGGATTTAATGGTGAATTTTATTTATTAAAATATTCGGTACTCGTCAGAAGGATAAATATCGCGAAAACGTACCAAACGTAAACAGAATAAAACTCTTATCAAATCATGAGGGGCGGTAAATAAAAGAATTGGAGAGGATCCCACCACAACGGCGTTATAAGGAAACATGCGGTTTCCTCCTGCACCCCATATGTCAAGACTCTAATTTTTTTGTTGTTGAACGAAACTGAATTTATTTTGAACGCCTTTGACTCTCCTAAGTCCGTGCATACGGGGTTAGTGAACAGTATGAAAGTACAAGACCATCCAAATCTTATTATTTGCATGGTAGAGATCAAATTGGGATACTGAGGTCAGTCAGTCGATAGCATCGGCACTATCAGCACAACAGTCACTTGTTTCAGCACAGATATGCCTCCGGGAAACTGGTGGAGGGGATGTTTCATTAATTCCTTCACGATGTATCCTAAAGCTTGTATTTGTTTACTTTCACCCTAATCAGAGTCTTTTATGCCCAATTCGTGCATTAAAATTATATTGCCGAGTTACAACGAGAAAAGTTTAGCAAAGACAATAATGGTAGCCAATATCTATATGAGAGGACAAAAAGAAGAAGAAATACGTAAAATGATTCTGCATGAGTAAATAATGAAATAATAGTTTCCCTTACGTTTCAAAACAAATCTGTCTTGTGTTTCCAACATACCTTTTCCATGTTAATATTTCCACCCAGCAAACAATTTGTTATTTTTACAGCATTTGTTGTTTGTCTTTACTTATCATTACTAAGAAAATGAAACAATCTAGCTCAAAGTGAAAAACATACTGTTTTCTTAGTAGATAAAATCCTCCCCATTGTCCGATTGAATACCCGCAGCAATCTCAAGGGATGTTCGGTGTTCAGAGGCTGTACTGTACACACAACATAATAACGCCAAGAGAGTTAGGGATGATTAGAAATACGACCTTCCAGATAATAGTATCCATAGAATTTCAATGGGAGATCAGTCTCGTTAGAAATAAACTGTATTGTACAGAGAGGGGCTAGAGAAAAATATCACGTTTCAAGTCTACATATTTCATTATAGAGAGTATTTTCATTTGTATTTTGTACTGTTGTTTATATTTGTTTTGTTGTGTAATTTTGTTTTTTGTACGAGCTTACCCATATGGTGTCTAGTTAATGTATAATAGATATCTGTTTATTAGTCTAAGGCAGCAAAAATGTAGTTCTATGCAATTATTTTCAGCTCGACGCAAGTCCCTTTTTTATTAGTTAGATATTTGTCTCGATTGTTTAATAAGAAACAAAATATTGTGAGCTGAAACTCGGAATGAATCGACTAGTACAATTTACTCTCCATAAAAGTAATTAAAGGTAGGTACCTAGAATTTCACAGTAACATCAATGAGGTATTATGGGAATTACTACGGATTTACTGTAAGAAAGGTCATTTTAAATATAAGCAATAATGTATCCACCCGCTAAATTATAAAACAAATGCAGCATCTAATTCGACAATTAACCGAGCTCTTCATACTCTAAATGATATTTGTCTTAACTCTAACATTTATATTTTTTCGGATTCACTGCCCAAATTCAAACTTGGCATCATGTCAATACTTTAAACTATTCAATGCGTATACATACAGGCACAAACACACAAACACTCACACATATATTACACACGTCACACACACCTATAAACTACACAAGTCACCTGGTAATTAAGGAATAAACATACCACTTAGCAGACATTACAAGGAAACATATCATAGGTACACACCATGAAGCATCTTCTTTATGTATATTGTTTCATCTCTGTAAATCATGTACTGTTTGTTTCTATAATATAAAATAAAATAAAAATAAAGATAAGTAATAATGTACTAAATAGTTTTTTTACTGCACGTAGAAAAATGAGTTTTGCTGATAATTAAAATCGTTTTATTTTTATTTTTCGGAATAACTTTATTGAGTAAAACCTCAAATTGTAATATTGTCTTCAATAATTAAATTAAAATCGTGTTAAAAATGTGATAGTAGGCCATTTCCTAATAAACTATTAATTCCGCTGCATTTATACTGTTTTTACGTTATGACGAAATGCGAAAATATTAGAATTTTTATGAACACGTGTTCCGATATGATCATAATACATTCGTTTTTTACTGATAGTTTATTGTGAAATTTATCCGTTAAAGGCCTGCAGTCCCGTTTTTAACAGGAATACGAATAATTTGAAGAGATTTTAAAATAAATTCAGTTTTATATCAGTAAGTTTTCTACGTGTATTATTAACACCTTGTTTTTTATTAGGCTTTCACAAAATAATGTAATCCTTCATAAATGGCTTAAATATTTAATTGTGCAATAAATAACAACGTCTACCCCAAACATGAACAGAATAACTCATTTAATTTACTAATGGCTTTCCAATTAATTCTAATCCTTTTAAAGATACTAAACTACCAAGGAAGTTTACTATCTACGGATCTAGGAGTAGAACGTACGGCACAAGAGAAGCTTGAAGTGCCACACCGATGATCCCTTATATCGTGTCCCATCTTATAGTTGCTATTAACAAAATATTTTTCCGAAACTAATGACTCCCAGAGTCGTGTTGCTTGATGTTATAATGCACGTATACATACGCGAGCCGAACTGCCAAACTGCCAAACAGAACCACAACTTATGGGAAAGGAACGAAGCAACCGCAAATGCCGCGAAACGCCGCATGCAGTTGCCTCGTTCCTTCCCCGTAATTCGTGGCTGGGTTCGCGTTTCGCTTCGCAAATGAATACGTATCATAACATAACAGGGTAGTCAAAAGGGCATTTGAGTGTGAACATCTTTTTTTTTTGGCATAATATTTTTTACATTTTGAAGTTATCCAGTAATGTTGGCCTCACTGGGTGGCTTACCCGTGCTGAGGCCTTCATTTTATAATATAAAAATATAATCTACATAATACATTTAAAGAGAAAATAATACATTTAAAATATAATCTTGCGTGTTTGTGAGTGATGTGTGTTTTATATTGGTTTTGTGTGTTACGTTGTTTTTTAGGTAAGTTTAAATTTTTTTGTTCATCGTTTCTAATGACTATCATTTTTTAAAAGTGTGTTGAATCGTCACTGTGTTGAGTTATCATGAAACCATCTAGTGACTTACGACTACGATTTATAACTGCTGTCTTAAAACTAGTGGCTTACATCTAAATCTAATATCTGGTGTCTTTCGACTAAAGTGATTTGTAAAGTAACTGAAATCCAAGTAAATAGTTAGCAGCATTGCTTTGGGTTTAATTTACTTTGAGTTGTAGCTTAATTACGAATGGTAATTGTTTAAAGTTGTATATATCTATAATACCTACGAATCCATTAAGTCTGGAACATAAAATTGCTACTAAACTTGCACAGGAGGAAAATAATTTTGCTCAACGCCAATGTCGTCTTTGGAGATGCTGTGTGTGGGGGTCTTTTTAAGGAAAGCAAGGAGAGGAACTTATGGCAAGGAAAAGGTATGAAGGTGGATGGGAATCTAGGGATCAGTGTCTCCAAGAGAGACGGACATATAAATCTATCCCTCCCACTGCGTCGTAAGGCGATAGTCAAAGGAGACCAGTTGGAGAGGTCAAAGGGTCTCACCAAACCATCTTCTCCCGATCTGGCACGCCACGCAGCCAGTGGGCAGGACTTAGCTATCAGATAGTATATTTATATCATAAAATTTCCACTGTGTCAAAAATTTCCACATTAATGACAACAATTGCGTGTTTAAGGGAATAGGTACAAATCATTATATTCGTATGGATGAAGCTACAATGAAAACTTATATCTCTGTAACGAAAAATTAAAATTAAAAATACACTATTGTCGTACGTTATGTGTTAAAACTGGCGGTCTTATGGTTAGAATGGAATTAACATAGGAAATCGTGACTGACGGATTGAAATCCTTGGATCATAGTCAGGCAGGGTGGGGGATGGTGTTTTTTCTATTATAGGGGAAGGTTGAACAGGCTGGACACGCTAAATGAGCACCCAAAGGAAGAATGGGAACGGGTCGTTTTTACTCTCAAATGATAGCTATTTCACAGGGCATTCCTTAAAACTTCAAAGGCCCCGAGGCAGAATTCGGGAATTGTCGCCTCAGTTAATATAATATGACGTATTATGAAGCCTGAGCGCCGTCCAAATTGTACGGTAAATGATAACGATAATTAATTAATGAAGGTGATAACTGTTTGCAGGTACAGACTCATGGCATAGTACTAGGATAAAAGGTTCCCATGGGCAAATGGTAAAAGGTATAGAATTTATGAACAAACGGACGAAAAAATATAATAATATACGTATTTATTAGTATTGATTTCGGAATGGTATTAAAAGCTTAGACAAAAAATAATTATTGTGATAGAATAATTTTTAAACTTGGGACAAAAAATATTAATTTCTGAATATTGTGTTTTTTAAAACACAGATCTTTCAGACTGTGCAAAATAACTTAAGCATTCGAGATATATATTATCGGAACTTTGTTATACTTCTAACAATATTCTTCTTTTTTCAGAGGAACGGTGGAAAAAATGGATGTAACATGTAAACATTATTTATATACTCGTACTTAGCCCTTTGGGCGCTTACAAAAAACAAGTAAAAAGTTGTTAGATTACATAGCGCATTCAAATTAACATGATAATAAAATAAATAATAAAGAAATATTGCAATTCAATTTAGCTATATTGGCACAAAAATTGCAGAATGTAGCTAAAGTATAGCAAAAATATAAAAGAAGAGAGAAAGGGCAGAAGGAAAAGGAAAAATCAACATTAAAAGAAAGAGTAAGGTAAGGTAAATATTTACATAAAAAAGTGAGTTACAGATTATATATAATAATGTTAGCGAAACAAAATGTAAGAAATTTCTGATTTTAATGGAATAAATGAAAACATAAACGGAAATTAATTTATTTGCAAACCTATCTAGCCTCTATACTGTGAAATTGAAAAAAAAAATAGTTTTTTTTAGATGAATAAACAAAGAACAACTCGGGAAATCTCATGTTACGACTATATTTGTTGGTATTCCGAACGTTATTAGCTTAGTTAAGGCTGGCCGCATACATACGTTTTCCGTATTCGATTTCCGAATTCGTTTTCCGTATTCGGAATTCCGTGAGACTAGCGCAAACGTTCGTTTTTCTTCATTCGGAATGTATAAACGTCAGAACCAGTGTTGCCAACAAGGGCGATATATCGCCATTTAGGCTACTCAGAGCGAGAATCAGCGCCGAAAAAATCTAAAAGGCGACTGGTCGCCAATTAAGCTACTTCAACAACATCAATTTTAAACTTAAACAATTTTCTTGAAATTCTCTAGCCACCCTCCCCATGATTTTTTTTTATTTTCTGGGGACAAATTTTATTTTTTTGAAATTCTCTAGCCACCCCCCCCCCCCCCCCCACGAAATTTTTACCTTATGTATGAGAAACGGCGATATTAGGTCAAGATCCGTTGGCAACACTGAATTACGAACGGAAATTTCCGTACGTTTGCGTCGGCACAAACAAACTGTATGCAATAGCTGCGTTCCACATGACGTCATTAGGTTTTTTCCATTCGGTTTCTCCGAACGCGCCGGCTCGCATTCGGAACGTGCGTAAGGAATTTGTTCCGTTCGGAACTAAAACGAACGTGTGCGGCAGTTAATGTATTTTCTACTGATTCCGTGCATTCGGATGTCCGAATACGGAAAACGAATTCGGAAATCGAATACGAAAAACGTATGTATGCGGCCAGCCATAGTCAGGTGCATCCATTAAGCCATTAACTAATTTGTATAAAATTACTAAAACGCTCATGGTTCTTCTGCAAGATAAGTCGATTAAATCAAGTAATTTCATTAAATTAACGTATTTAATTTGGTCAATGAGTATGGACAGTCTGAAATTGATGAAGTTAAAAATTTGTGTTGAATTCTATCAATTTTATTTTGATGTGCTTTATAGTATGGGGACCAGATACTGGAATTTCTAAATACTTTTTAATCTGCAAAAGCCAAAAAGTAAATACAATTAATTTAACTTTTGATGATGTTTAAATTCACAAAATTGTAGTCACAACTGAATATTTTATTTGAAAAATCAATTAAATTAAATCTTCTTTTCCACTTGACATAGTTTGGAAGGACCAAAATAAATACTGTTTTACTCTAGAGTTTTAATGTTTTTTCCAATTAATTGGTCCGCCAATAATCGAAACATGATCTTCTCCCATTTTGAAAGTTATAAAACAGAATGTCGTTTACGTTCGATCATTTGAAAACACTTTTTCCAAAAATGTAATTTAGATCTATAAGTAAACACGTTCGAATAACAATAATGTATTTATAAAAATTGAGAAACTAATTCTGCAGGGAACCCTAGAAAAATGTAGAATTCGTGAAATAATCCCCTCAATGTGTATTTTTCAATAAACTATTCAAACTCATTATTTAAAAATCTTAAAGAAAATGTGTGGGTTATATGTATACATATATATATTTATTTTTTATTTATTCTTAAATATATTTGTATTACAATGGTATAGTATATTGTCCTCCACGCTAGGAGTTCACCTGTGTTGTGGAGGACTTTTTCAATTGTAAAGTTATATAATTCTAAAACAATACAGTGGAGTTGGTTACACAGAGAAACAGTAAAAATTAAAACATAAAATCGATTATTCCATAGTTATAAAAAAAAGTGAAATATAAAGAATTAAATATTAAAAGGATTGTAGCCAGTTCCATATGTGTTTTTTTGTATTCTGTAAGATTAGATGTTTTATATTGTGTTGGAAGTGAATTGTATAGTTTTATATCCTGGAATCTGTAATGTTTTTGTCCAAAAGATGTGTTGGTTTTTGGTACTAGTAGTTGGTGTGCATGTCTTGTTCTAGTATTGCGAGAAGTTTGTGAAGTTTTAATTGTGTTTAGGTTCTTGTAAAGGAAAGTTAGTATTTGTTTTGAATATAATTTTTGAATCTTCAACATTAGGAATATTTTGAATATGGTTGAAGTGGGTGTTAGTATTGGTACTATTTTTTTTTTTTTTTTTTTTCACAAAAATATTTATTGCACAAAAAGAGTACAAAGGGTATAACTTATAGGTTACATCCTATTTCTTCCAGCTAACCCAACAAATACACATTATATCACATAACCCAACAATTACATGTTAACAAATAAATAAAAATAAATAACAGTAAATAAAAAATAAAAATAAAACAGAGGTATTTAATTCATGTAAGGTATTCATTCAAGGTGTAGTGACATTTGTTTTAAAGAAATGTTTTTAGTGTTGATTTAAATTTAAGTGTGTCGGTTATTTGTTTGATGCTACGTGGAAGGTTGTTATATATTTTAATGGCCATGTAGTGTGGTCCTTTTTGAAAAATAGTTTTGGTTGCTTTTGGGATTAATAGGTTTTCTGTGAACCTTATAGCGTGTTTATGTGTTGAGTTTTTTTTGTGGGAACTTTTCTGGAGATGATCGTACTAACATGCATAATTCCATTATATATATGTCCGTCACTGTCAGAAGTTTAAGATTTTTAAAAATTGGTCTACATGAATCTCGGTGATCAGAGTTTGTAATTTTTCGTGGACACCTCTTTTGGATGATAAAAACATCTTTGGCGTTTACTGAGTTTCCCCAAAAAACTATTCCGTATTTTATCATTGAGTATACGTATCCATAGTATGCGGTGATTACTGACTCGATGTTTAAGATGTTTTTAAGGGTGCCTAGAACAAAAGAAAAGCTACTGATTTTTGCAACAACTTTAGATACATGTTCTTTCCAGTTTATATTTGCATCTAGTTGTATTCCCAGCAGTGAACAAGTTTAGGAAGGTTCGATATGATTGTTATTAAAGTTAACATTTATGTTTATAGGTGTAGCTTGTACTGGACAAAATTTTAGAATTTCAGTTTTGTTTGTGTTAAGCGACAGATTTTGTGATAACAGCCAGTTTGCTATTGATTAACAAGTCTCGTTAACATTTTTATTAAACTCGTCAACATCTCCAGTACATTCAAATAACAGAGCAGTGTCATCAGCAAACATTGAACATTCTGTGCCAGCAATTATTGGAAGTTCGTTTATGTACACAAGGAAGAGGAGAGGCCCAAGAATGCTTCCTTGTGGCACGCCCTTGTTTATGGTTCTCCGTTGTGATTCTACCATGTGTTGCATCATTTTTTCGTCAATATTTGAAATTTGAACTTTCTGTTTACGATTGTTGAGGTACGATTCAAACCATTTTAAGGCTAAGCCCCTTATACCAATGTGTTCAAGTTTAATTAGAAGAAGCTTATGATCAATATTATCAAATGCTTTTGACAGGTCGAGAAAAATGCCCACGATAAAAACGATAAAAAAATGCCTACTTAATATTACTTTTATTAAGGTTTTCTGAGCTTTATACAGTGTGTCTATGTATTTTTTACTTGCAAAGCCCCAGGCAATAATGCCGTATTCCAATATAGATTGTGCTATTGCGAGGTATATATTCTTTATATCAAATATGTTTAGTATATTTCTCACGTTTTTGATAAATTAAATCTTCTAGAAAAAGAAAGTAAATATTGTTTTATAAATAATGTATAAAACCAAAGAAAAACTTTGACAACCCTAAAAATATTTATCACAATAAAAAAAGTCGAAGATTTTCTATTTTTGCTGTTATTAGTTAAGTATTCAACAGTTTTCCGAAAACAATGTATCGAGATTGTTTTTAGGTAATAGTTCTTTCGGGGAAAATTTGTATTTGCTTCACAAACTTAAGAATTTTTCTCACTGGCAAATTGGGAAGTGAAGCGTAGAGAATTGAACAAATAATATTCCTATTAATTTCTTAAAAGTAATGGCTTTTCAAATTCTTATTATTTTTGTCAGTCGAAGAATATTCCGTAGAAGTTGAACTTTAGCCAGAAGAAAAGATAAAATTTAAAATATGTTTCAGAATGACAAATTAAATATTTTCATATATTTTTCTTTGAACTGATACAAAGAACCAGTAAGAAATTTATTTTAATGTGCAAATTTAAATTCTTTATAATACTCTCGTCTATAAATCCGTAGGCGATGGGTTCAAATTCTGGCGTGCACAAGTGAATTTAATGAATTGATTTGTATTGTTTTACAAATTAAACTGCCTCTCATGACCTTTTTTTTAATCCATGCACCTCTAATTAATAATCTTCTTATATTTATTATTTTTATTTCTATTTAGAGCAATCCCAATGAGTTACAAAACTCATTGTAGGACGAAAGGAACATACAATACATAGATGGGATAGAAGTTAATTGGTACAATTTTACATTAGATTTATATTGGTGCATAACCGTTTATAGAGATCATCTCTTACAAAATAAAGTCGCTATCCGCGACTGTCTGTTTGTTTGCTTATTTCTTCTTAACTACGTAACGGATTTTCACAAATATTTAGAGAATTTCTTCCGGAAGGTTTATGTATAGTTATTAATTTAATACATGCATATTATATTTGTAAAAATAAAAAATAAAATTGAGCAACGCCGGGACACGTCAGTTTGTGAATAAATAAGTAATGTGATGAAGAAGAGCGAAATGATAGTGAACAGAATATTTATGAAGAAAAATAAGTAATCAGTTATTCATATCAAACGAACAGCTTGGCATTAACACTCAGATTAATTATTTTTCGTTCATTTCACAATTATAGGTATAAATATAAAATTAAATCTTCTGCTTCGAAAGAAATATATGGAATGAAACAGCCTCAAAGGATATTATTAAAAGCTTACGCAGGTATTTATCATTAAGATTCCGTCAAAGCCAAATTCTTTTTAAAATCAACTTGCGCATTATGTACAGTTAATACACAACACGTTTACCTGCCCTGCGGAAGATTACGTATCTGTTTTTGAGCATTAATTTTGGAAAAGCCTTATCCCAATATGATATTCAAAATACAAAAACTCATAGCCACTTTCTATCTTTTACATCTATATTTTTCAGAATCTCGTTTCCTTGATATGGTACAAAATTAATATTATGTTACAATCGAACCAGTTTATTCATGATGTTGTCTAATTGATGGTGAAAATAAAATTTGCTAACATATATTGGGTGCAATATATAGCAGAAAATTGCTAACATATGTTGTGTGCCTTGTACAGCAGAAAATTGCCAACATATAGTGTGCGCAATATACAGCATAACATTTCAAACATATATTGTGTCCAATATACAGCAAAAAATTTCGTTATACCTTTTAAATTTTATAATGCAAAATATCCAAACAAAGGCTTTATGGGATTTTTTGTTACATTCTACCTTTTTTAATATTTATAATAGCTATTTAAATAGTTAAAAAAAACATAAAATCTATCACGAGTCAACGACGAGTTCGGGTATCGCAACTAAAATTCCACTTTGGAGCTTTGAAATATACATTGGTATCACACTTAGATTCTCATATAAAATTTTGATAAGTTAAAATCCTGTCAAATTTTTCATATTCTTATTATAAATGGGACATCAGGCCTTTAACGAATTAATTAACAGATTTCCTAACAAACCATAGGTAAAACACGAATATTTTATTAGGATGTCGGAACACGTGCTCTAATATTGTCACATTTCGTCATAATATTTACCAGGAAAAACACAGCTGCATGAACACTTATTCCGATATATTCTGAACGGACTAATATTATATTAGGAAATGGATTGCCATCAAGTTCTTAACGGTATTTTAATAAATCTTACTCATTTTTCTCCGTGCATTAAACAAAAAAACTAGATAAACGAATACCGTACTGTGAAAGGTATATCAGATGACATAATACAATCGAAAAAAAACAACTTAAATGGGTTGAGTTGGGTTAAATAGAGCATTCATGTATAGAAAATGCGATCGTGAGAATGTCCGTAAAGGCCACACAAATTTTCGATTGTTTTTTCAATTGTGTTTTACGCCTGTTCAATGTAAAACATTCATTGACGATTGAAGGAAAATTAAGATTTTCCTAAAAACGTTATTTTTAACGAAATAAGTGTAAACTGAATATAGTTAAAACTTTCTAGACAAAGCAATCCGTAAATACAATTGAAACTTTCAGCGCTGCTTGATTCTCGAGCTTTTAAAAGCTCCCATTTGCGGAAAAATCCCAAGTTAAAACTTGGATCACTCGCCTTGAAAATATTCAATATTGGTGTGGGCAAATTCGCTGGATGTTTTACGCTTTTTTATGTATTAAAACTACAGACTCAAAGGTGAGCTAAGTTTTTTTTTATTTGGGTATTATATTACACCATCGCTTATCTTATGGACTAAACTTTGCTGTAAACTTGTATTTTTTTTAAAGTTGTGAAAAAACTGCCCCTTTGAGACCGTGATAAATAAATAAATAATGAAATGTTTCAGTTTAAGATTCTGCAAAAGATTTTTTTTGTACCTGAATACACCTAAACAACTATAGACATCCCAATTTGGATGTCTATGTAAACGATGTATTTATTATGCAATTAAGAGTTCTATTAATTAGTTAGAGTTCTGTTAATTTTATATAGTGGCATTTTTATTATAATTTTTTTGGTTTAAAAAAATTAATGAATTTAAAAAGAGTGTGGGGTTCGTTAGATCAGATAAATATGTCAAGAAGACTGGACAATTTGATTTTAAAAAGATACATAAATTAACACAACCTTTTTCGATTATAAACGCGCAAAAAAAGATAAATCTTACACATTCAGATACATCATTATTCTGCATTGACAATTGACATTTTCTATGTCACTTAATGACATTTCAGCAACTATCTTTTGACGCATGTCACAAAATATTAAAACTGACCCTATGACTTTTCAAAGTTACATGTATATGTTTTAATCTCCTCCCTAATAAATTATAAATATATTATTGAGGAGTTTTTCATGAGAGGAAAAATAGCTTTCCCAACCAGCATGCCAATAATAATGACAGGTTTCACTATTTGAGGTAAAAGTCAAGGGCATAGAAATAAACCTTAGAAATCAATATCCCTCATGTTCTATTGTAATGCCCTTTCTTATTGCAAATTGGCGCAAATCAAATACATAGTAAGCGTTCAAAAGAAGAACAAGAAGATGATTTGAAAGAGAGAAAAAATGTAAACACGAATGTTCGTTAATATTTAAAATAACGATTATAATTAATAGGCGTACGCAAAAATATTTAATAAAACATGACTTATTTAATATAGAGCAGAAATCATTAAAGAAACATTGTGAATTTTTCATACCGATAACATGTTAAATAACAGAATCTGCTGGTGTATTTTTTAATAATTTTCTGATCATATTTTGCTTTTTTTCTATCGACGAAATGTATCTAGGATCTTAACTTAAGACCCCTTAAGACAATACCCTAATCACGTTGGAATCTTAACGACAGAAGTGCTAACATGCACACGAAACGCTCTGGCCCTGGTGTATTGGACAAACCTACGGTTGAATCTGCCCTATCAAATTTCTAAATTAAAGTGGGAATCGTAACAAGTCGTGTAAAAACAATATTCGGCGCGGGGCCCGGCGCAATTGCCCTAGCAGGCCTGGAAAATTGAGCTTTCCGTGGGGTTTATATTAATTATTTTTGTTGAACGTATAACTAAAAATTGTAATATTTCTAGAGGGATCCCTCGAAAAGTTACTAAACCATCGTCTAAAAAAATAAAATCTGCTTACCGCTTACCGCTAATTTTATAGTTGAAAAACGTTTTAATAAATATTCAAATCGTTTTACGTAAAATATTTTCATGATAAGGCACTGTTTTTATTAATCTTAAATATAAATAACTTACATCCATAGGGAACGCTCTAAAAAATTACATGTATTATCGTTATGAATTCGTTATTAAAATGTGAGTAAACCCCCATTGTTAGAGTCTTGCGTCATCTTCATGACAATTATTTTTGAAAACACGTCATAACTTCACTAGGACACATATATACCGTTAAGAAGAAGCTACAAGCCAAAAATGTGTATATTCTTGGTATACCTTGTATTGTAGGTAATAGACATTAAAATAGCTTGACAAATGGAGTCTAGAAACGTTCGATTTCAAGCACAAAACTGTTTTTTATTTATTTTGTAAATAATTTTATAAGAAAGCAAAAAAGTAAATCAAGTGAAACTGTCACAGATAATCTTAGCCATAATACTGTATTTGTTAAAAGTTGTTTCCTTTACGCGTTCATACATTTCTATTGAAAAAAAAAATTTCTAGTAGTTTACATTTATATTTTTATTGTGTAATTTATTACTTTATTTATATTCTACTCAAGCGAAACGACAGGAAAACCTTCAATTTATCTAAAGCATATTATTTGGTATTCATAATGTACATCAATTCGTTATTAAGATTAATCAAAATAGTGATTTAGCATTAAGCTTCGCCTTAATTTTAAATTAGTTAGCCACTTATGCAACCATTTTCTCATAAAAGCTTTCATACCATTGAGACCATGAGGTGCGGCGTCTTTCTGTTCTTCGCTATCCATATCTTCCTTGTGCCACTGAGAGCTCCTGTGTAAACTCTTTTACTGTTATATTTTCGTACGTCGTTTATATGAAAAGGTAGAGTTTACTAAAGAGCTACCAAAATAATGTTCTTAAATACGTTGGACGACCTTGTACCCAGTGCCCTACATGATATCACATTTCAAAGAAAATAATTTAAGACAACTAGGAAAATAAAATTCGTACACCCACTCATATGCCGAATCGGAAATAAAAC
This sequence comes from Hesperophylax consimilis, assembly GCF_061612785.1. Classification (NCBI taxonomy): domain Eukaryota; kingdom Metazoa; phylum Arthropoda; class Insecta; order Trichoptera; family Limnephilidae; genus Hesperophylax; species Hesperophylax consimilis. The sequence continues at coordinate 15,558,559 of NC_142857.1, forward strand.
ACTCTATACCACCATGTCATCGATCCCACAGACAATATTTGCGGACCGCTGTTGACGGAATATTGATACAAGATACAAGAAACAAGTATGCACAAGTGTATCGTTTTACAAGAAGTGGGAGCGAGGGTGAGAGTGAGGGTGAGAGTGAGGGTGAGAGTGAGGGTGAGAGTGAGGGTGAGTGCTGAAAAACGGTAAAACGAAATAAATGGAAAAACCATTTTCTCTGAAAGTGCTCTCACGTTAATTTATTTCAATAGCAACCATTAACGCGCGAACTTTGTACTGAGAAAAGACAGCAGAAAATATAATTAAGGTTTTTTTTAATAATATCGAATATGCGGTTAATACTCGTGCAAATACCTTTTAAACAATCTTTTAAGAGATTAATTTATATTTGAAAAAATAATTTGCATTCAAGATGAAGGTAAATTATAATGGGCTGAATATATTTTGAAGCACCATAATATTTAATCTTTATTTTTTGGTTAGTTCATTAATTATCAATTATCAATTACGTTATACTTTTAAATAGCTCAAAGATTGTTTTGATGCCACTATGTATCTGAATAGCACTAAAACGTTTAGTATTTGCTGAAATGCACAATATATGGCATTGCAGCGTCCCTTTGGACAAATAAATTCAAATAATTATTTCTAACCAAAAACCACCACCAAAATAAATACAATGAAAATCATCGATTCACAAAAAAAACATTTATGTATAATTTTCAGATACAACATCATAAAGGTCGTATTTTTCGGTTTTAACACTCTATCTTACTTAAATGTCACGGACCGGCACTGCTTTTCAGTTTAGTGCAACTTTGAAATAGAAAACTCCTCGTGCATAATTATTTCTCAGGGTAAAAAGACCCCCTTGTTAGGGTTATTTAAATGCCTCATTACTTATCTCGAATAAAAATATGTAAGATCGCGAACCAATAGATCACAATGCTACCTTAAAACACTACCCCCCCCTTACTTACAAATGCGTTGTAAATATAACGCTGCGCGTATGTATGGAACAGTAAAAAGCTTGACCTATTACCACCGTGTTTGTACGGTTAATCTATCTAGTAAAACGGTATGAAATTATCAAAATAGTCTGAAGCGCAATGCGTAGATAATATTTTTTTTAAACGTATGTTTGTTTCTTCTAACGGATTTTTGGTAAACCTAAGTTTGAGCAACCCTGAAATAATGACTTTTAAACTGAGGTAGTCTACATTGAAAATGTAATTTTAAAAAACAGAAGGCGACAACTGATCACTGATATTCAAAAAATCATTGTCAATTTTCTTTTCTGTTCTAAAATTATTTTCTAAGATATTTGTTATTGGTTGTTGAGATTAGATACCTTAAAAATGCTTTTCAGCTAAGACGTAGGTACGGTAGTATTAAATTGACAAAGATTAAAGTTTTTTCACCTAAAATAATTTTGAATAGAAAAAACAAACGTACCTAAGGAAAGACTCTCGACTCGATTCTAGAAAGATATTTGTTAAATTGGAGAAAACGATTTTGAAAAGAAAAATGAATTATATGAACACAAGAAACAATTTCCTTGGTAGCCAATGAATATTTCCAGCAAGACGTTTGGTTATTTCACGAAAATCCATCCCCGTCAGATTCCCTGCTGGAGGAAATTATTTATTTATTTTGTCTCCTCGTATAATATATTTGCAGACATCTGTTGGGGGAATCGAATAAACGACCGGCGTCTCGTAATCTCCGCATTTATAACACATTAAAAACCTCTTGTTTTTTTATTTCTTCAGGCAGACGAAGAAAACTATTTCGACATAAATTCGCACTTCGTTCTAGCAAAAAATATATCTAGTGACTTTACTTTTACTGTTCAAACATGGTGGGTTTTTTTAAATAGAAAATAAATAGAGGAACGTCGCAAACTGAAAAAGAAGGGTACCAGCTATCCTTGGTGTTTCAGGAAGGCTATATTTTACGGAGTTGTGGGTCTTGGAGAAGATCGTATACTTAATTCAGGACCCTTAGATTATTTTTCACCTGGGGCAGAAAGCCTCAATGGCGTTATTATTATTAATTTTTTATTGTTCTTTAAAGTATTATCCCGCTAAACTACAATTAAGCAGTTTGCCAACAGGATGTATGCATTCAATTACAATGTAATTATGTATACATTATATTGTTACTAATTACAAATATAAATAATATTTAATTATAAGCAATAATTAGTCGCCCGAAATACAAATACAAATTGAAAATATCTCCCGCGTAAAAATAAATGCCGCAAACAATATTTTCAATTTGTATTTGTATTTCGGGCGACTAATTATTTCTTATTATAATTTGTTATCCTTTGTGTTATGCATAAAACCTTGTCTTATAAACATTAGTTTATCATTAAAAAATAATAAATAATGTTATTACTACTTACAAGATATTCGGATTATTATTATTGCCACACAAAATCTAAAATAACACAAAATCTACATGTATAACAACAATCGATTGATAGTGATAGTGATAGTGAAAGTATTTCTACTTATGAGCCATGTTTTCAGCATTTATCTGAATCTATTTGGGAGTTTACAATTTTTTTATTTTACTTGGCAAAATTTTTGGCAGTTTATATTCTAGGGTTCGCTGTCCGTATTTATTGTTGTATTTTGGAACAAGCATGTCTTCATTCTTTGTGAATCCAGTGGTGTGTTCATGTTCGAATTTTGTTTTAGATTTAGAGTCAGATTTTTTTTTTATGTGACACCTCACAAGAGTGTCCCTGCCTGTGCAGTGTACAGACAGGGGAACTATGTCACCACCCGGTTGGGCGGCGTTGTGAGGCGGAATAAGGTAGGGGCTGTAGGAAGGGATTTGTTAATGCGGGCCTTGAACAGGCTCGGATTATAGGAGGGAGGAAAAACAGATGCCGGTAGCTCGTTCCACATACGAGCCGACTTACACAAAAACGAGTCGTAAAAACGGCCCGTTCTCATGAAGCCAACGTCAACCGTGAACGGGTGTTCAGTTCGTGTCCGTCGAGTTTCGCACACGTGCACCGGTGCATCAGGAATCAATGCTGCTAGCTCCTTGGAGCAGGCTCCATTGAAATACCTGTTGAATATGATTATTAATATGAATATATAGACATAGCATGCCTACATTGCGTCTATGCATTAGAGAAGGCAATCGGTCTGTTAACAACGGATTGTCAATCAGACGGATCGCGCTCCTTTGCACAGATTCAAGCAGGTTTATCAAGTATTTTGGGGCACCAGCCCAAAGGTGGCTCCCAAATTCAATAGTTGGGCGGACTCGAGATTTGTACAGGGTCAGCAGCTGGTCACTGTTGAAGAATCTCCAAGCCCTGTACAAGACGCCCAACTTTTTGTAGGCCTGATTTACTCGGGCTTCTATGGATCCCCGATACTTGAGCTGGTCTGATATAGTAACTCCAAGCATTTCAATGGAGTCTTTATTGGGGAGAGTGCTCCCATCAAATTGCACCAGACAGTCATTGATCTCCCTCTTTGCCGAAATCAGACACGCTTGGGTTTTTGAGACGTTGAAACTGACCAAGTTGGCCTTACCCCAGGCACGAACCATCTCGAGGTGGTGGTCAATTTTTTGCTTCAAAACTTCCAGAGCTGTTCGTACATCATAGGTGGAAGGGGGCCTGTCAAAAAGATAACCCTCGTGAACGGTGCTGTCATCAGCGTAGCAGTGAATTGGTGCACATTCAACGAGATCGTTGATGTTGAATAAAAACAGCGTCGGAGACAGCACAGATCCTTGTGGCACCCCCGCATTGATTTGGTGCGATGAAGAAGAAGAGCCGTCAACCACGGTTTGAATTGTTCTTCCCCTCAGAAAGTCTGCAATCCAACTATGCAGGGTTGGGTGGATCCCATACGATGGTAACTTCCCGATAAGCGCCCGGTGCCAGACTCTGTCAAAGGCTTTGGAGATATCCAACCCAACGGTTTGAGTTTCACCAAAACGTTCCATGTACCGCCCCTATATATGCGTCACATATCCGAGTAGATCGCCACACAATCGGTTTCGACGAAATCCATATTGCCGATCGCTTAGGATATTGTTATTCTCGAGATATGTGAGTAATTTGTTGTTAACCACCCTTTCTAATACCTTCGAGAGTTTGGAAGTGATGGCTATGGAGCGGTAGTTAGAAGGGTCGGAGCAGTCCCCCTTTTTTGGGATTGGGTGGACGATTGCCTTTTTCCAAAGATCTGGCACCTTTCCACCTTTGAGAGAGAGCCTAAATAATTTCGCGAGCACTGGCGTCATTTCTGCAGAACACCTCTTGAGGACCAAGGCAGGTATTCCGTCCGGCCCACTGGCTTTGTCGACTTTCAGCTCGTTCAAGACTCGGAGAACCTCTCTGTTCCGGATCTTCGGTTCCTCCATTTGAAAACCGCAGTGCGGAATGGAAGGGGGAGTCTCTCCGTTATCTTGAAGAGTTGAGTTTTCCGCGAAAATTTTGCCTAATAATTCAGCTTTCTCGCGGGCCGAGTTAGCCAGCCGACCATCAGGCTTGGTCAGAGGTGAGAAAGTGGTTCTGCAGAAATTTCTTCCGATCGAGCTAGCGAGTGACCAGAAAGCACGGCTACCAGTGGGGCAGTCAGCTAGCTTTTTCGCAATTCTCTGGTCGTGATCGCTCTTAGCTCTATTTAGAACTCTCTTACAATCCCTTGCCCGTTTTCGGTATTCCGAAAGGTTATTCATGGAGCTAATCTTCCGGAGTGCATTAAAAGCCGTATTTTTGAGTCTGACAGCTTCAGCACAGCGATGGTCAAACCACGGTTTTGTGCCCGCTCCAGATTATTTGACGGAGAAGGGAATGTAGCAATCCATTGCTGATGTGATTACTTCTCCTACCTCGCGTGCACAAATTGATGGGTCCTCGGAACTAAAGCATACAGTACTCCAAGGAAAGGCGCCAAAAAAAGACCACATGCCGTCCCATTTTGCTGCCCTGTAGTGCCATACCTTCCTCTTTACATGTTTGTCGGGTTGACGGTTCATGGAGGATGGGACAGAGGTGGTAATCAGGCAGTGGTCAGAGGATCCTAAGGGCGCTGTCACCTCCACTCTGTACCCGAGTGGCTCACTAGTGAGAAATAAATCGAGTAAGTTGGCTCGATGTGATGGGATGTCTGGTATTCTGGTCGGAGATTCTACGAGTTGGCTTAGTCCATGGATAAGAGCAAAGGATTCCGCTGATCTACCGGCAGAGTTTGTTGGGCCCGAGAACTTCAGCCATTGTTCATTATTTATTTATTTTTTTAAATTTAAAAAAAATATATATATATATTTTAAAAGAAAGACAAACATTCCCAGGTTACAAATAACCCAACAATGTTTTAAAATCTCCTACTACCACCACATAAAGCCGAAAATGTTGCTTGTGTTGTGATGGAGGACTTAGCCAGCCGAGGAATCGAACACGCGACGCTCGGGTGAGACCCAAGCGCTATGCCCACTCAACCACTGATCGGTCAAATATTGTATGGTATGAACATTAAAGTCTGCGCTGAATCAATATTATGTCCCTGCGAGGCAAGTTGTTTAAGTTTTGATACAAAAATGCAATGTTACACCTCTGTCAATATCAGCTTTTTTTATCTTCTAGTAAGTGTTGACAACTTATAGAAGGCTAATGAATCTTTTAGTTGTTCGGGTGTTTGGAAGGACTTCGTAAAATCATGTTTCAGAACAGAACCTTATTTCGAATTCTCTTTAATCTTTCTAAACTACAAAAATTGAAAAATTACATCGTACATCTGGTTTACATTTTAAAAAGACCTCCAATATTCACGTTACCTGCTCTATAACAAAATTACGAAATCAAGAATATATTTTAACATAAATTACCTTAACCGAACTCGACTCCAATCTTCAATATAATGCTTGAATTTGCCAATTTAAATAAAAAATAATGCATAAATTTGCCTTCCCTCTCTCCATAAATTGAAATTATGGCCTAGAACACCTCGAAGAGTAAAGCCAAAAACATTGAAAAATAAATAATTCCTGAACATCGAGAATATTCCTTTCACAGGCACATAACCCAAACCTAGAATTTTAGTTATGCGGTATTTAGTCTCTCATACGTTCGGACCTAAGTACTTATTCAGCAGATACCCACCGTGATAAGGTACCAGCTACTAGCGACCTATGTGGGTTTCCCTACATGGTGTCCTTGAGATTGTATATTACGTTTCCCCCTACAGCTGGGCATAGGTACAAATATTTTGCTGAAAATCAATAACGCAAATGCTACGGTTGGAATACAATATGATCTGTATGTAGTTTTATCAAGAATTTTGTATTTCATGCTTCTGAAATTTCTAAGAAAATTTACATCGTGATAAATACGTAACGCCAAAAGTAGAACTTTGATTTTTCAGCAGGTAGATAATGTTGGTCTAATTATTTATTTATTATGTGAAACCACACAAGAGTTTCAAATGCTTCCAACTATCTGGAGCCAGTAATACTATATCCCAAATTGGGGTATTTTGTGAGGCTGAAGATAGTGAGGAGGGGAAGTAGATGGGGAAGAGGAACGTGGGAAAGTACAATAAAGTATTTAGATCTAGTAAACAAACAAGGTCAAAGCCTTTTCAAGCACGTTTCAGTTCTGAGTGGTGGTCTTACACCGGGGCGATACTGAGTGCAAATTCCACTCTGGAACGTGCTGCAAATATATTATTTTAAATGAGTAAATCGTGAAATGATATGAAAATATGTTGATGTGAACCCCCACCTTCAGCTTGCTAGTTGAGATCCTTACCCCTTGACCACGGAAGCTGTCAAGCTGGTGGAAATTTTTCCATCTCCCGGAACCAGTGGGACTAGCTGTGGCATCTCTAATTGGGGTATGTTGTGAGGCTGTAAGTGTGGGAGCAGAAGGAGATGGGGAAGCTGTAGATTGGAAAGTATCTTAATATTCAGAACTGGTCACTTAAGACGCTTAAAGTCATTTTAAGCACCGTTTATATTCTAAAAGGAGACATTTCAACAAGACAATACTGATAGTATCTATAATTCTGGGGTTAAGTTCGGTAACTTTTCACTTAGCGGATAAATGTATTTATGGAAAAAATCATCACATTGCTTTTTCCACTGTGCGAAACAGAAGAAATTTGTAAAACTCAAGGCACCAGCTGCCGGTTGCTTATTGGATCTCTCATAATTTGACACTTTTGAATAATGATACATAAGAAAGCTTTAGAGAAAATTGCCGAAACACAAAATATGTTCATGGAACGACCAAAAGAGTGTCTTATCGCCCAAGTGTTTTCAAAGTAAACATAATTTATTTACGTATTAAATTAATTCCTGAATCTCTCATGGAATGCCGTAGCAGTAAAAGTTCTGACTCTGCACCAACTAGGGGAAGACTGGATCCTCATTGTATGTACTTCATATTTTTCTGGTAGAGATTAAGTTGATGATCTCGTTTTATAAAGTAATGGTGGGTTCATAATAATACTAGAGTGTATGTACACTTTATTGTCACGCTATTGGTACATGTTACTTAGAAGGAAGCTACTGATAACAAAACATGAAACAAAAGAAGACATACCCATTTATACTCATCGACATAATCATGCTGTCTCTTACATAGACGAATGTCTCTTTCACACATTTAGGCATACGTGCATTACATTATATTTGATTACGTACTGAGTAAACCACAACGTAGCTAACAGTAAAATATTAGCAGCAAAGTTTATCGAATTGATGACGTAGCATATAACGATAATTAGTCGATTAAAGATAATTATGCATCTCGTTTCAAAGTGGTAGAAACCTACAATGTCTGTCGAGAAACCATTATTCATAGTCATATTTTTTTTTTACATTAACCCCACTGAAGGCCCTGAGGAAAATAATTACTCTCAGGGTCTATGTCATCTTTGAAGATGCTGTGTGGAAGGCCTTTTTAAGGAAAGGAAGGAGAAGAAGTTCTGGGAAGGAAATGGGTATAAGGGGTGGGTAGGAATCTATAAATCAGTGTATCCAGGAGTTACGAACGTATGAATCCATCCCTCCTGCTGGGTGAAAAACGAGAGAAGCTAGCTGGAGAGATAAAATTGTCTCCCCAAACCAGCCTCTCTCCATCTGGCCCGCCACGCAGCAGGTAGGCAGGCGCATCCGTCGCCAAGACACGGACACACCTCACCCGATGAACCCGCTCACCAGATGAACCCGGACATCCTCGCCAAGTCACCAAATGTAGCGAACCACTTGGGGTGACCTATTGCAGAGGTGTTGGTTATCCAAAAAATGATTCCAAGGGCGGCGGTAGCCATACTCGCCTCCCAAGTAAATTCGGTATAAATAACATGTTTAGTGACTAATTCCTCACCTCGTTCCTCTCCCGACTTTCTGCAGCCTCCCAGTGAAATAATATTATACTTTAAAAACAGTAACTTTAAACTAACTATGCTCGTCTTATAATAGTATGTGCACGACGAATAAATATAAATAAATAAATTAAATACCAGAAGACTTATACACTCAGTGCTCAATCAGTGCTCAACCTATGCTCGACCTAAAGGACTAGCACGGCAATAAGATATTGACTAAATTCGTAATTTATGGTCAGTAAGCGATATTTTCGAGCACGGTCAACGATTGATAATAAATATTCCGACCGACGAAGGACAAATTTTAGCGCCACAGTATCAGATAAGCTTCGGTTAACTAACAAAATACACATCTTATTTTTATAATGTCATTCGTTAAGCAATATTATTGGCTTATTAACGAACGGATGAAGCTCTTAGAATTGAAAGAATTCGTATACGCGGCGTTTGATCCCGTTCGGGCCTTGAAGACACGAATTTTGTTCACATAAAAAATTGTGAATAAAGTCATAATTAACTATTTAAATCATTTTTTAGTGTCAAAAAGTAAATGCGGACTGCCAATGGATATTAAGTTTTGTATTTCAATTCAACATTGCCAATTTATTAATTTTTTTTTTTGACACTTGTAATGTTTAACGTTTCGGAATGTCTATTCATAATACCTCCCATGTTGTTAGCGTATGTCGATTTATGATTTATTGCGTTGTCAATATCAGTCTGGCTATCAACAGCGCGACCGTGCTCGGTAAATCGGTATAAAATCATCGGTAGTTCCGCCTATCGATCCGATATTGTAAAGTTGTCGATTTCGCGGTATTTCGTAATACCGACCGCACGAACATTGCGGTGTCTGGCTGAGCGGCTCTGTGTTTTGCCCCCGTGTTCGTCCGTTGGCATCCAGATGATAAAAATATTTTTAGCAAAGTTAATCAGCTTACGTATTTTTTTAAAATTCTGATGTTTTAAGTATTCGTAAAAAAATCAATATTACTTTTAATAAGCCTCGTTTTCAATGTATCAAAAGATTTACTTCGAAAAGTACCCGGGAGAAAATGCCGACTTTCTTGAATTTTCGAATACGTTATTTGAAAGGCTGCTCGAACAAAACATTGCGAGGACAATGGAAAATATCGAGCGGGTAATGTTCTCATTTCCATCAAATAGTCAGGAAAACGTTTTTCACTACGCCCCAACTCTAAAATCTGGAACTTTAGCACGTCCATATTTAATATTACTTCTAAAATTTTCCTTTTATAAATCTGATTCGTGAACATGATTTAACTTTGAGCGATGAATTCGAGGAAATTTATTATTAAATTACATTTAATAATACAGGGTGTCCGGAAACTCGTAGTACAAGCGGGAAACTGGTGAATCTACATCACATTTGGAGTCGATTTTGTAGTATTTTTTTTTTTATTTGAGCTTTCGTTATCGAGTAAATCGAGTTAGAAGTTGATTTTTTTTTTTTTAATCAAATTCTTATAAGTTATTACTGAAGATCAAAGTACCCAACTAATTAAAACTATTTGAAAGTAAAACAAATGAAGAAACTCGGATTTGAAGCATTATTTTGAAATCACCCTTCATTTAATCCGGTGTAATCATAAAATATTTCTGCTCTGCAGGGTTAAAACATCTGTTGTTCAACCCTAAACACCAGAAAAAACTTTAACCCTAAAATAGCCGAAAAATATTTTTTTTTGGTTTTTTTTTGTGAAAATGCTCAAATCAAAAAACTTTATGTTTATTTGGGTTCCCTATGTGGTGTAGATTCTCCAGTTTCCCGCTTGTACTACGAGTTTCCGGACACCGTGTATAATACTAAAGACCCGTTTATATTTTTGCTAACGGATTGCGAAAGTTTATTTAAAGCTTTGGGAATTTGGATAATTTGCTCAACAGGACAATAAATATTTGAACGATAAGGGACAATATTTATTTAACGAGGGTTTTAACGACACATTTGGTTTTAGCCAACATATTAGAAAGGTTAATTGTACTTTTAGGCGTGTTTAAACTTTTTAACTTTTAAGTCACGGTGTTTGAAAGAGAGAGTACGGAAACAGTGTGCAATATAGTTGTGAATGATGAATACTTGGAGCAGGTGATGTGTTTTTATATTTGGGAAGCATGTTTATGAGAGATGTGTAGGCTGACAGAGATATTGAAAGAACGGTAAATGCAGTAACTCCATTAATGGATGACTGTACGCGGTTGGCGCTAACAAAAAACTATCCAAAGAAGCGAAGCTACCAGTCCACAATTGAGTGCTGGTACCTACCCTGATGTATGGCAGTGAGGCATGAAACTGGCAGAGGGAGGATGGAATTAGACTGAATGCTGTAGAAATGAGATCCCTGAGGAGCATATGTGGTACCTAAAACCTTGTATGATCGTGTGAGAAATTTGTAGATCCGCAAAGAATGATGTAAGCATAATGGGTAAGATTAATAAAGGTACGCTTATATGGTTTGGGCATGTGGAATAAATGAACGAAGAAAAGAGTGCAAGGAGAATGTATGATGCAAATGTGAATGGCAGAAAAACCCGAAGAAGACATGGCACAATCAATTGAAAGAAATACTTGAGTAGGGCCTTTCCAAGAGTCAGATTAATATAAGAGTATGTATAAAACGATGTATGAATGTGAATGAGGCAAGGAGTATGTGCCAAGACCGAGATGCTTGGCGGTCCGTCCTATAGTTAGTTAGTTAGTTAGTTTATTAGTTAGTTGATTCCAATCATATTTGTCAAACAAGTTTGTATAGTGTCAATACAGGAAGAAAATACATATTCAACTTTCTCCAACAAATCAGTAAATAGATAGCAACATTAATATAGCTCGGGAAACTACCACGATGTTTATAACTTCTCACCAATATTGAAATAATAACAACGAATTAAACAGAATAATACAGAAGTTGATCAGTTTAGCAGCAAAAACATAAATTGGATAACTTTGTATGTCAATGGTTTGAACACAAGTTTTAGATTGCCTTCGGAAACCGTAACAGCTATCATGCGTAATAATATATTTACCAAACCGAACCGCAATGTCAAATTTAAAGTTCAGTGGTTATTTCGCAATCGCTTTGTGATCTGTCAATTAGCTCTAATCGTAACACAACGTAACGTAACGTTTATTATCTGTTTCACCGCCAACGCGGCGTTACTCTTCAAGTAAATATCTCAGTTTATTGCCTCGTTGATATGATACATCTTTCGGCGAGCAAAGATGGGACGAAGCTCTTGCACAGAAATGGGATGACGCTCTTGTATGGAACGACGCTTCATTTGGTCAGCCTCGTGACTCGACGGCTCTTTCTGCCCGGCCGCCAAAACTCTGTGCGGTATATTTGCTTCAATTCTCACAAAAATTGGCAAAACATTGTAAATTATGATTATTTTTTTTATTTGTAATATGTTTGTGTATATTTTAATAATAATACTTAATATTGCTGTCAAAAATATAAAGACTTGATTATTTTCATTTTCACTTCCTTCAATAAAAATTAATTACGATGTTTCACATCTGCTAGGTGACAACTATTATTTTTTTAGGTACATATTTTGACTGTACAATTTTATTTTAAAACAATGGGTATTTTTGCCCGCCAAGATACTTCAAGTAGTTTGTCAGCAGCCTATGATTAAAGTTATTAAAGAAAAGAGGTGGTGAAATACCCCGTCAAACAAAAAAAATGTACACTACAATGTACCTAAACTTCATACTGCATCAGCAAAAGATAATTCACTAACCTAGCTCCCAAAACCTTCAACATTCTCCCTGGTATCCTAAAATCCGAAACTCAATTCCATACTTTCAAAACACAAATAACTCTATGGATCCTTACATCTGCAATACATTTCAACTACAACACCCATAAATTCCACACTTTAACCCCATAATCTCGCTCCACATATCTCAAATTATTCAATTAATTTAATTCATTAAAATATAATACTTATCAATATTTAATTAATTATTAATTTATTATTTGTCACATAAACTAAAGCGAAATTGTATAATTTACTAACTATCATGTATATTATGAAAATCTTCAATCTGTAAACTTCACCCGCTATAACACAGGGGCATCCCTACATCCCTATATCCCTAAATCCCTACATCCCTACATACCAACATCCCAACATATCTACATCCCTACATCCCTACATCCCTGCATCCCTACATACCTACATGCCTACATGCCTACATACCTACATCCCAACATCCCTACATCCCTACATCCCTGCTTCCCTACATCCCTACATCGCTATATCCCTACATCCCTACATCCATACATCCCTACATCCCTACGTCCCTACATCCCTACAAACCTACATCCCTACGTCCCTACGTCCCTACATCCCTACATCCCTACATCCCTACATCCCTACATCCCTACATCCCAACATCCCTACATCCCTACATCCCTACATCCCTACATCCCTAGGCATTGCGGTTGGAATAACATTCACCTAGCGAACCCACCATCTGCAGTGTCAAACTATAGAAGAGATTATAGATCTTATCTGTTTAGACAGAATTAATTTTCAAAAAAAAAGTATAAAGAACCTTATCCAGATGTCAAAGGGCTTAGAATTTTATCAACCAAGGGTTTCAAAAGCTTTCACCACTATTCATAAGATATAGTTATTCTTAAACCATTTCACTAACGTGAGTTACATCTTTTTGACAATATCTCTAAAGATGGACAGCACATTAAAAGATTATAAACGTGACATTTAACATATTATTAACATTTCTGCGACTGGCGTTTAGAATGGCGAAGGAACTATGATTACACCGTCATTATTTGCTGAGATTGGATTATGCCGAAAACGGGTATTTGAATAATGTATGAAAAGAGTTACTCGGACGTACTTTGAAATTAAAATTATTTTCACCGGAAACAACAACCAGATTTGGTTTCTACATTTATTTAAATGTTTCACTCTAAGGACGGGTTTTCACAGAATTTTAACAATACGTCAAATTTAAAAGTTAATTTTCAAGTTCTGTGAAGGTTATATTCAAGTTCTGTTTTGATTTTAGTTTTATGAAGCAACTGGCTAAAAATAATATAATAATAGAATTCGAATAGAACCTTCACAGACATGCAAATCGACTTCGAATGCCGTGAAACAACGCATCCTTAGCCTCTGTTCTTTGCAATGTATTTTAATCTTACTTTTAATATTTAGATTTTCATTTCTATTTTATTTAAAATATCTTTTTATCAATCAGTATAATCTTTATTTTATTTCTAAAATACGTAATTTCTATAATAATAGGTATTATTTTTTTAAATTTTGTTTTACCATAATATGTCCTTTTCCCTTATGTTTTATTATTTATTTAAAAAAATATTATTTTGCCTGTTTTTACTTAATTTTTGTACGGCGTAGTTGAGAAAATCACAAAAATTGTATTTTAATTATTATTTTTTATTAAATATACATATTTTTTTTAATTTAGTCCGCATACGTGATCTGTCAAAATGCGATTACGCAGAAAATATTTTCAAATACATTCAATTTCAGATTAATTTGCTGTTTTTCAACGTATTTCTAAATAAAGTACCGTACATCAAAGCAGATGAAAGGTTCTTTCAGATTTTAGTATAACAAATCGAGGTAAGCGATCAAAAATACTAAAAAACCAGATGCTTTTTTTACCGATTGTTTTTTATTATGTAATGTGAAATTACTACTTTACGGGAAACTAAAAAAAATGTAATAAGACAAATTTATTGACACTTTCCCTTTTTTTCGTTTAATATAAAAATATTTATTACAAAATTTGCAAATCTTGACAAATATTTTTAAATGGTAAATGTTGTCGCATAAATTTTTTTAATATATAAATTTTTTGGGAGCGTTTACAGTAAAATATATATTACAAGCTGAAAGCGCGGCATTCTCTCTATCTAACACTGTTAGAATCGTATTTTTCACCGTAATACAAAATTAAATAGCATTACATCTATGAGACCTTGTCAGGCTAGGATATACGAGTATATCTCCTAAAAAGACTCTGCGATTGTTTCTTGTCGGTGAAGAATATCTCCCAAAATTTCTGCACAAGAGTCTCAACTACCCTTAGGCATTATGACCATGATAACTTCAATTGCGGTATATTGTGAGTTTGTAAATGAAGGGTGGAGGGTAAGCGATGAGAAAAGAAGGTCAGGGATTGCATATCTATTCAGATCTGGTCATTTAACACAGTTGAAGCATTATTTCCATTCTCAATTATAGTATTTTTCCAGGGCGATGATGAGAATGTACCACTCACTATATTTGACTAGTTTCAAATCGACAATCTGTCTGTCTGTTCTGTAATCTATACATTTGTTTTTTACGTTACGATTCAATACGGCCGAGTTGGATATTACATTTTATCCCGCCAAACTTCGAATGATCGTGGCTCTACTACGAGCTGTCAAAATTGGACCAATCAATATAATTGTACCTACCGGCCTAAAGAAGTTTTGAAAAAAGAATTGTTATTGGGATTGTGACATTTCTTTTGACAAATTGTCTAATTTCTTATTGGAAATTTAAAAAATGGTTAGGTAAAGTATTTATGGATTAGATTTAAGTAGGTAGGTATTTAAGTACCTACTTACAAATCTTATGATTTCAGAGAAAGATTTGGTTTATGTTTATATAATCAGACAAAATTAGAAACTTACATATTATATGCGAGGTCTACTGTTCACAGTACCTGATTTTTTTTTTTACACCGAAGAATTTATTTACTTTTTCATGAAACAAATTACGAATTCGGCAATTAATCTCACAAATTACTAAAATGCCAAGTTCCCTAATTAAAAATACATAATGTGTAAATGATTAAAAGTACTTAAAAGTTGACAGCCTCCGAGAATAATTGCGAGGGAACTCTGTTCGTTCCAAAAATAAGCAGACAACAAAGTTCTTTCGCAGATCATATTCCCAACCCAAAGATTCGGTTCGCCCGCAAAGTTTAATGAGCTTGTCAAAAGTTCCAAGGAAAGTTGCGATAGTTAACGATGTTTCCAGTAATCTTGAAGCTTTTTCATGGTACGAATATCTCACGTAGTAACAATAAATGGAAAAAAAATCGATATTTATTATTGTTTCTGCTTGTTATAATTCACAAGTTTTCTTATAGAAGCATAAGATTTATTCAGAAATATTAATCGTAATAAACGAAATGGGATTTCTGAAAGAACGCAGCAGGTACCTATTCACTAGATACTACTAGACTAGTAGTTCTGTGAATAGTACACCTAGCGTATAAAAAATAATTTATCTAATTTTCTCTTATTTCCTCTGAATCATAAGATTTGTAAGTAAGTACTTAAATACCTACACACTTAATTAATAAACTCTACGATTTCGCATTTGAAAAAATAATCTTTACTGAACCAGTATCGATATAAGATGTATCAATATTTCGGCCGCCATCTTGATTCGGAACCGGAACAGTAAAAAATATTTCCAGAAATTAAAAAAAACGAGTTAAAACTTTTCAAAATCCTTAAAATACAAAATTTTATGTCAGAAAGGGTAAGGTATCTTTACAAAAATATTATTTTGCAAATTAAAAATTTGATAAAATCGTGGGAAATAAATGTGATGCTTGTAAACATGGATAAAATTTGTTTCGTAAATTATTCAAGGATTTTACATCTTTTTCTACTGTTATCTCCTATCGGAGGTTGGCTATTATCTTGGCAATCTTGATGGCTTTAATCGACTGTAGACCGATTTTACAACAAACAAAATAATTTTTTTCATAAAAAAAACTCGAATATGTAATAAAATCGTTGTTACCCAACAACGGCATAAAGGTTAGCTTCTTATTTTGGCTTGTACTGGCATCTGCCTTTATAATGGACACTAATTCTCATTGCAAACTCGTAAATAATTTACACTCTTGAAAATAGCAGACCTAAAACCACTCGGGCCCACTGGTGTTAAGAAACGTCAAAAACCGTTAAGTCACGTTATGCTATATTTGTCACAAACTGACACGTCTTCATAAAACTCATTCTATCTTCTTTTTACTACGGTCAGATGTAACATTATGATATTTACAGCTTATAAAGAGATATCATCAAGCTATTTGCATCATTATATTTAAAAAAATATATGTATGTTGTCAAGCGGGAATATTTAAAAATAAATCTCTAACCTGACAGATTTTTAAACTAACATCCTATTATATTGCCTCAATTCGACGGGTTAAAATAAAGTAGTTTTAGACAGTAACAAGTTTCATAGAAATCAAGCTATTTCCTAAATTACGACAACCGGATACATTAAGAATGTTACATTCTAGAAGTGGCGTCAGTTCATTTCGCTGTCATGAATTACTGGAATTTGGAGAAGTTATTAGTGATTAGAGTTTCGAAACTAAGACACTTCAATTGCATAGATAATGGCCGAGAACTTTGTTTCACCGGAAAACATGAAACAATCATTTTTGATGAACGGCAAAATTTAAATTGTTAATGAAAAATGCAGATCAGTCGCAAATGAAAAATGCAGCGTGAAATAAATGTCCTGTTGATAGGTAGAGAATGATCATTCTTGTAAGTGAGTGTTTAACTCGTATAATTATTTTTTGTTTTTATGTTAATTCATAGAACTCCATTTATTTTATTTTTTTAATTTGATTAAAATCAAATTTAATAATATAATTATTAAGTTCTGCAAGTATTTTTTTTGGTTTTTGTTATTGTTACAAAAACTAAACAATATAACACATTTAAATAAATTATACATCATTATTAAACAATTTATATAACATTAATGTGGGGAAAGCAGACTTCAAAACACCCCCACAGATTATGAAATCTATTGTCACAATTATTTAATCAGTAAATCGGTTTAACCGGTAATAAATCATTTTTAATTGGGAGGGGGTAAAATAGAATCATACAAATAAGTCGTCTAAAGGTGGTTATAACCACAGTTTGAAAATGGCCTTGAAAGCCGAAACAGCTGTAACAATAACAAAAACCAATAAATACTTAATAATTATATTATTAAATTTGATTTTAATTAAATTTTTAAAAAAATGTATTATGACGTTTAATGATAAACTAATGTTTACGAGACAAGGTTTTTATGCATAGCACAAAATATATCAAGCCTGAAAATCCTATATAACCCTTGACTCTTTGCAGAAACTCTTGGCGGTCCGTTTGATAGATTCCAGGCGGATTGCAATCTTTAGACCACAGGCGTCAGGTAGGTATGCTGTCCTTGTTCTACCGGTATTACAATGGAAGATGCTCCGAGGAACTATCTTCGACACCGGTGCATAATCGGGAAACACGCCAAACGTACGCCCAACATTTGTACACGATTGATATTTGGCACATGAGAACGGGTCGCTTCTACGACGCGTACTTGAGTTTAACATCTTGGATGTGGAACGATTTGTCGGCCTCTGACTTTCCTCCCTCCTCCAACATGAGTCTCTTCAAGAAACAAAGGTTCACTCTTACCTCTCCTCAAAAAGACCCTCCAACACAGCATCCCCAGAGATTACATAGGCGCTAAGGGATTTTTTTTCCTTAGGGTTGCCTGTGTGGAATTCACAAAAAAAAATTGTCGTCCACCTAAAATGCAATGAGAAGGCTGCGGCTCAATTCCCGTAGGCGGCATGTATTTTTTCTCGGAAGATTTTTTCATATTTATGTGTCAGGCTAATAATTATTGTTCAAAAATAATATCTTAACTTGTATAATTCATAAGTCTGTTAGAATTTCAACACGCTCGTAAGATAAGGTAATAAAGATGAGAAACACAAAGGTCATACGGTTTTTCAAACAGGTAAAATAGGGTTTGAAAAATGGGCATTCACGAAACTTTGGTCATACATTAATCTTGACAGAAATAAAGCCTTAGACACATTACGCTATATTATACGCTCACAATTTGGGCGTGGCATATCCTAATTTCTCCGAAACAACCCGTTCTTAATAATCAGAGAACACAAGAAGAAGAAACAATAAAAAAAAATCTCCTTACTCTCACCCCATCCCACCGAAAACGCAAAATAATTTTTTTTAAGATGGCCCAATATTTTTTGACGTTGGATGAGTCTACATTATTCGGGAATTAATATCTCAATTGTCATCAATCAAGACCAAAATCAATCAGTTCTCACAATATCCTGAAATACGTACCGATATATTTTTATCGTATAAAAATTCAAAGCTCAAACCAGATTCGAATCAACAATTGAAGTTAATAGCTTTATTACCCGATATTCGGAAAGATTGCTTAAATAAATAATAAAAATAATTGCTTCATTTTGATTGTTGGTAGATCTCATCTCCCCGTTTTCGTAATCCTATCTTTCAAAACACGTGAAATTTTTGTTTCGAACCGCATTGCTGTGTTTTTGACAGTTGTTTTAATGGGAAATAATAAGATAGGAATACGACCCTCGTACTAAACAGCAGTGAATTATAAATAAAATAATTGCAAATTCCTAACATAAGTTAGCACCATCGTGTTCGTATAAACGAACATGATGGTGCTTAAATGATGCACTATGCGACGGTGCTTGTACGAACATGACAGTGCTTATACGATGTACAAATGCGACGGTGCTTGTACGAACACGATGGCGCTTATACGAAGTACAAACGCGACTGTGCTTATATGAACACGATGGTGCTCATACGATGCACAAATGCGACGGTGCTTTTACGAACTGCTTGAACAAGATGGTGTTTGTACGATTCGCAAATGCGATCTAAAGGGAATTGTGAATGTAGACATATTATATTTAAACAATAGAACACATCGCACAAGAATTTCCCCTCTACCAGTTTCCCAAAGGCACATCTGTGCTGAATCAAATGTCTCCCGATGCCTTCCACTGGCTGAATATCCTGAGCATTCCACCATGACCTCTATCAACCAACTGCTTTTCTCCACGGTATGAAGAGAAAGACTATGAAATTGTTTCACAGCTTATTAAAAAATATATGTATCGATATTCTATTAAAATTTTATTTTATTAACAGACTGTGGTGAAGCCATTTACAGAGGATCTGTTTATATTACTTCTATACAGGTACTTATAACAAAAATTAAATTGCTTTTATTACCTTATTGATTTCCGAGTAAATTGTCGGATAATTTTAATGGTTATTACCTTGTTAAAGTTTCCCCACTGATTGTATTTTTATAAATTGACACAAGGTCGTTAAAGTGATGTGTTTCCAAATAAATAATTTGGGTGACGGGTGAGTTTTTTGCCGTGCATAATTATTATGCTTACTCGTAAAGACAAAACACAAGGAATGCCGTGTGTGTGTTTCGTGATTCAAATATTTGGCCAAAGTACTAAGTAAATGGCGACATTTGTTTACATTCAAATTTGAATTGAAGGCAAATTCTTATTTATTTTATGTGTCTTGCTGTTAATTAAATTTAGGTAAGGAAAATGTACTTGACATGGTGTAACGGGTAGTAAAAAAGAGATACTGGACAAACCATCACAATATTTTATAGTAATTTTTATTTCACTCTCTCGCAGCGTCTTTCATACGAAATACAATAAAATATATAAATGTCAAGATTAAATGCTTTAACTTGGGTTCGACGATGAATCACGCTTGTTTTTCTGAAATGTTCAGTATAATGTCGAACAATTTCTAAAGGCAAATCCCCGATACTTTATTTCTTAGGCTTTCACGGTCGGGCACGGCTCACAGGCCTGCTTTAAATCCACCGACCAACCTTTCAGGAAGATAAACATAAATCAGCACTGGAAAAACAGAGGCCCCAAAGCCTTTATTTATTGTGAGCAGAAAGTACCAAATGGGTTCGGGCAGTTTCTCCAATGTAACATTGTGCGGGCACCAACATTACCGACGTCAAGCTTTCAATTCAAAAACAATCTCATCAGATTACTAACTAAATAACTACATAGTAACTTTACTTACTCAATGAATTTTCTGGGTCAACACAAAAGATTTACGGGTCGAAACTTCATTTTCCTCTGTTATTTTCAAATAGAACGTTGAAATTTTCAAATTGCGGTAGCGAGTTTTTATCTGCTGGTTAATTCTTATTACTCAAAATATTCAGGTCTTGGGCATCATGCCTGTTTCATGCATTAAGGCGAAGCTTAGTGCTAAATCAGTATTTTGATAAATCTTCATAACGAATTAGTGTACATCACGAATACCAAAAAATATGCTTTAGATAAATTGAAGGTTTTTCTATCGTTTCGCTTGAGTAGAATACAAATAAATAAATTAATCAATCAATAAAAAATATAAATGTTAACTACTAAAAAAAATTCTTCAATGGAAATGTATGAACGCATAAAGGAAACAACTTTAAAAAATACAGTATTATAGCTAAGATTATTTGTGACAGTTTCACTTGATTAACTTTTTTGGTTTCTTATAAAATTATTTACAAAATAAATAAAAACAGTTTTTGGCTTGAAATCAAACGTCTCTAGATTCTGTTTGTCAAGCGAGTTTAATGCCTATTACCTACAATATACACATTACCAAGAATATACACATTTTTGGCTTGTAGCTTCCTCTTAAATAAAAAAAGTGTTATGGAGCTTTTAAACGTCCAACTAAAAATTTCATAGATACAAAAAGGTAAGTCAACACACCGATTTTTCCATATTATTATATTGCTCAGTATGAATATAAAAATTTTAAAAACTGTGCGATTAAAGAACCAAAAACGTTGAGCTCTGACATCAAGAAGGATATTATATCATTTGAAGATAAGGGAATATCATACATTATATATAATATATGCACACAAAATCTAAATTACAGGCAAAGATCTAGCGTGCCATAATTCAATCACGAGGGTTTTGTTGAATAAAACTAATAAAAATAATAAACAGAACACATAATATAATCAAGCCTTTTACGAAATAGCCTTACAAAAGGCATATGTTAAAAATGGAACAATGAAGAAGATGAATGGATAATTAAACAAATAATAATCCCACACATAAAATTATTCCTGAATAATCAATCATAAAATGTATGACAGTTTGTTTGTTTTAAAACAATACAAATAATAGATGGACGAATTATTTGACGTAGATAAAAATCTCAATTTATTATGAAAAACCGCTCGGTTATTTAGGCTAAATTGACTGGTTTTTATACATCACAGAACATGCCTAATGATATTAGATATTAGAAAAATATTGGGTAATACATTTAGCATTGTTGTATAGGATAATATTACTTCGAGAGCCCTTCACAGTGGTTTTTTTTTAGTAAGGCTTAGCACGCACTGCGATTAAACGCAGCTGTTTTGCAATGGAATTAAGTAAAAACACCAGCCGTAGTACGCGTTTGTACGCGGTTTAGTGTTTTCAGCTATTCCAAAACCGCTTGCGTTTAAAAGAGCTAAACCTAATGCTACGATACATATGTGAGCCGAACTGCCGAGCTGATCCTCAACTTATGAGAAAGGGAGGAAACATTCGTAACTGGCGCGAAACGCCGCAATTGCTTCGTTCCATTTCCGTAATTTGTGGCTCGGTTCGCGTTTCGGTTCGCAAATTTATTCATACCATTAGGTATTTTTCGGCTTACCAAATAACGCAATGATTTTAAAAAACCAACACCATTATATTTTATCAAGGTATAAAAATGGGAGAGCACTCTAATGGTAGGGCCATAAATTCTAATAAATAATACATTATTCTGCTTCTTAAGATTTTTTTTATGCACTGTCTTATTTTTGGCAGTAATTTTATTATTGCCAAACAAAAATTATAAGATTAGTTATTTGGTAATGAAAACCAGCAAAAATAAGTATGTATGGACCGACGTTTTAATTGACGTAGGTACTGTAATAGAAGAACAGTTTAGAATACAGGACGAGTTGTTCCACAGAATTTAAACAATTCGTCAAATTTCTAAGTTAATTTTCAAGTTTTGTGATGGTTCAATTCAAGTTCTGTTGTTATATCATTATTATTAAAGAACTCAAATAAAGACAGAACTTGAATAGAATTTTCACAGAATATGAAAATTAACGTTGAAATTTGATAATTTGTTCAAATTAAGGGTATTATAACATTGAATGTAACTTTTTTTTTAATTTAAAATAAATAAAATTTTATTAAGTTCTGCAACTATATTATTTTTATTGTTGTGACAGCTGTTTTAGGATTCAAAGCCGTTAAAAACTGTCTTTGAACGCCGAAACAGCTGTCAAAATAGTATTTAAAAAAATAATAATCGCTTAATTACTTAATTCCTAATACAATTATTAATTACCTAATATGAGTTAATAACGTTTTTAAATTTATTTATTTTTTAAATATGTAGTTCTTGTAACAGACATACTGTAGTGCATACTGTGCGATGACGCTGGAATTGCGTCACCGTAATTTGGGGCAGAAAAAGCGTTTTCACTTATCTGTTTCAGGAGACTTGTAATTCCAAATAGACATTGCGCTACCCCAACCAACACTCAAAGAAATCGCCAGATTTCTGCACTTACCAGGTTTGATGATTGTTGAGTTTGATGACTAGCGGGGTCCGCATTTGGGAAGAACGTTTTATTAATCACAAGTCACCCTTTTTTACATGAACTAATGCACACAATCGGCGAGCATGTGCTACAAATAATGAGATTAAAACAGCGGTTTTTCTCTCCGGTCTTTAGTCACTGACCTTTAGCTTGTTACTTGCGGCACTTTTTCTCGATACGTGCCTGTTTCATGTGTTGGTGCCTGGTCATACCTCTATGGTTGGTGGGAACAGAACAAAGCTGATAATGCCGGAAAAATGACAAATGTCATTTCGAAACACATACTAAACATTAAAAACATGCTTCTTACTCTGTATACTTCCATATATTATAACTTTTTTTATCCGGAACTAAACTTTTTGTATTAACTTTCTTTACCCGGTCTATAAATACAAAATACATACTGGGCTTTGCATCGACGTACAACTTTATTAATAAAAGTTAGAAGTTGGAAAAACCGACCACATAAGCCTAAGAGCTTCTAAAATGATGAAAACTTCCGAATAAACCCTAAAGATTAAAGGGTCAAACGAAATTACCATATAAGACAATCGCTGTCTAAATTAATTTGTAATTTGTGTAAACAATGTGGTAAAACTCTGCTCGTAACCCTGTATGGGTTTTATTTCATTACTCAAGAATAAAATAAAATAAATGTTAAAACTATTTATTTGAAGACAAAGCTCCGTAGAAAGCGTTCAAAGAGAAGAAGAAGATTATTTAAAAGGGATATATGTTAAAGGGAGCGCGCTTATATTTAAAAACAAGTATAATTAATAAGCGTTAGAATTATTACGAATGTTAGAGGGAGCGCGCTTGTATTAAAAAAGAGGATAATTAATAAACGTTAGAATTAATACGAATGTTAGAAGGAACGCGCTTGTATTAAAAAACGTGTATGATTAATTAATTTTATAGTTGATACGGATATTAATACGCGCTTATATTTAAAACAAAACGAGTATAATTAATAAACGTTAGAATTAATACGAACATTAATGCGCGCTTATATTTAAAAATAACGAGTGAGCTTAAGCGAAAATATTTATTAAAGCATGAATTATTTAAAATAGACAGAAAATTTCCCGACAAATTGGCATTTAGAAACAGTGTAATTTTTTCATATAATTTTCGGAGCATAGGTGTGTTGAGTGTACCGAAAAGTGTCATTTGAGTTTACCTGATATTTTTCTTTTGTGCAGATAACTTTCACAACTTTTCAAAATATTCCCCGTTATTCTAAGAATTCTTAGTTTACAATTAGAATTTTATGTGAGACTTTGTCAAAAGCCGAACTAAATTCATTGTACACTACGTCTGTTCATAAATAAATTTTAATTTTAATAAATAATTAATAATAATTAATAATTTCAATAAATATTCCTGATGATTAGGTTTCTTAGAGAAGATCTATTTGCCATGAACTGTGTAGTCGATGCGAAATTATTTTATTGATCTCAGGCGAGAGTTAAGTGAGCAGAGCAGATTCAAATAATTTCGGGATTTATGACTGCATACATATAGGTGTATAGTTTTTTTGTTTTTGTTTTTATATATTAACTCCACACAGGAGGCCCTGAAGAAAATAATTTCCCTCAGGGCCTATGTCATCTTTGGGGATGCTGTGTGGAGGGTCTTTTTGTGGAGAGGAAGGAGTGAACATGGGTCTTGAAGAGTCCCATGTTGTAGGAGGGAGGAAACACAGAGGCCGGCAGTTCGTTCCACAGCCGAGCTGTTGAACTTAAGAACGAATCGTAGAAGCGACCCGTTCTCATGTGACAAGTGTCAACTGTGTACAAATGTTGGGCGCGCGTTTGGCGTGTATCCCGACTACGCACCGGTGCTGAAGGGATCAATGACGCTAGTTCCTCAGAGCATCTTCCATTGTAATACCGATAGAACAAGGACAGCATACCTACCTGACGCCTGTGCTCTAAAGATTGCAGTCCGTTTGTTAAGATTGGGGAATCTATCAAACGGACCGCCCGTTTTTGAGTCAATAGTTAGAGATATCTTTCTTAAAGATTGGATACAAAAGCTTGTTTTCCGTTTTATCGGAAAGGTGCAAATTTTTAGAGAAAGTTAGAAAGTTTAGTAAGAGGATAAGTCAAGACTGATAGACATTTTGAAAAAAAGATTGGAGGAATATTATCAGAAACAGCCGATTTGTTAAGATCAAGGAATTTTAATTTAGTTCTAATATCACTTTCTTCAAATATGTATTGATTTAATTCGGTATTGTTATAATTATTGGTTGATGTTGTGTCAAACAATGGAGTCATTTGCAGGTTCATAGACTTTGCTGAAGAATTCGGCAAACAAATCAATGATTTCATTGGTATTATCAGTTAATTTTTAGAGGGAATGCCAGAGTCATTATTATTAGGCGTTTTTGAAACTTATAAATTTTCTGAAGATTAGAAGCCGCTAATTATTTTCGCAGTTATCGATGCACTTTTGGTAACATTACTTGGACATCTTTTAGTTGTCGTTCTTACTTCACAAAAATTTTCGTAATACATATATATATATATATACATCTAGTATACTTGCGGCACGTTCCAGACTGGAAGATACTCTCAGTTTCGTTCAGGTGTAAGACCACCATTCGAAATTGAAACGTCGCTTGTAATGTTTTTAGCCATGTTTGGTGACCGGATCTGAATTGCCCTTCCCCACTACATTCAGCCTCACAACATACCCAAATTGGGGATGCAAAAGTCTCATTTGCTTCAGACAATTGGGAGAAGTGAATACTAGTGGCGGCTAGAGTGCTAAGTTTGAAAATTTTGATGTTGTTATAGCTGAAAACGATTTTTTTTCATAAATTTTGTTTTTTCGTTTTTTTTTGTATGAAGATTTTCAGGAAATTTCAGTTGTCGTGCACCGCACCGATTTCCTGAAAATATTCTTAAAAAATCATAACATAATAACATCAATAATGCAATGTTGCACTCTTGTCCAGCCAAAAGTCACGAGCTGGTGTGGTATTCACATATAAAAAAATTAAAATAATAAAAATAAATAATGAAGCTATTATTATTGTCCAGCTTCCATGTGCCATCCCGCATCGCCCCTCCCTCATCCCCCCACCAATAAACCACTTTCTCCCATATTTGCCACCCGGCAATTTGATGAGCATATTTCCCCATTGTTTGCACGGACAATACAAAGCCCCGGGAAATGATTTAATTTTTCACGGATCGTTCGGGAATTCAACCCGCTTATGGAGTTGGTCCAGAAACGATAAAAAACAGCAAAGCCATATAATTTTTTTAGGTTATTACGCCGGGGCTAAGCTTATTAGATCTTGTTATCCAGTACTTGAGGGTTACACCAAAACTAAACGCCGAAAACAACATTAATTAAATATTATACTGAAAAAAAAGTAGAAGAAAACTAGTAGGTTTTTTTTTCACATTTAAAATATTTCTTAACCTAACAAATATATATATATATATACATGTCCTGATTATCTTTACAAGCTCTGTAAAGTGGCTGTTCCACTTCAGGTTTTGATAAATAATCACACCGAGTTAATCACTATTCGTATGCTGTAAACACTGACCTTCCTCTTGTTTTGAAGGTCAAGTGTGCAAAATTTCATCAATCTCGGAATAAAACTGTACATTTATACAAAAATCAAACAAATGTCGCCAGGCACAGATAATTTTCTTTACATAAGTAGATAATTGATTGAGCGCAGCCAAGTCGTGTTTTAACTCGACTTTTTGCATTTCGTCTGACTGTACATTTTTGGTTGTACGTTCCGTTACCGGTTCAAGATGGTTGCCGTTTTAATGATTTAGTAAAGTTTTTTTTTCAAAATTGAAATCTTCGTGTTTATTTGGACTTTCTTATTAGCATTTTTTCAACATTATGGTACGTACCTGGCTGAAGAATAAAAAAAGAAATGTCATTGAAGCGACACAAGACTCTAATAATGGGGGTTTGATAGAGGCTCACATTTTAATTAATTCCGACAAATTCGTAACGATAATAAATAAGCATACATATTTTTTCAAGCGATCCCTTCGAATCTAAGTTATTTATATTTAAGATTAATAAAAACAGTACTTTATTATTACAATATTTTGTGAAAAACGGTTTTAAAATTTAATAAAATGCTTTTCAACTATAAAATTAGCGGTAAGTACCAGATTTAGTTTTTATAGACGATGAATTAGTAACTTCCCGAGGGATTCCTCTAGAATCATCTAAGATGTTAGTAATACGTTCATCAGAAATAATTAAAATAAACCAAACGTAAAAATCAATTTTCTAGGCCTGCTAGGGCAAATCAGCCGTATGTTCGTCCATTACGCCGGGCTGCGCGCCGAATATTGTTTTTACACGACTTCATCACTTATGTCGTTAATATTCCCACTTTGTTTTAGAGATTTGCCAGAGCAAATTCAACCGCAGGTCTGTCCAATGCACCAGTGTCGCTCGTCGCTTATTTTTGTGCATGGCTTCTTAACTAAAGACGTTAAAATTACGATTTTAGTTTAGGGTATTGGTCTCGACTTAAGATTGTGACGGTTCTTCGGAATATTTTTATAATTCTTTATTTGAAATAAATTTATAAAATGGGTCTATAATTAATGAGGTAGAAACGTGCTTTTTGGAAAGCGAGGTGTGCTCTTCACGGAACTGCTATTATTATGCTCGTTATTTTTTTAGTTGGATTGAGATTGAAACATGAATTCGTTATGACTGAAATTTTATCTGGTACTCCGACTATCATAATTAATGAAAATTCGAGGGAGATTTTTTCACTAAATTATACAATGCACGAAACATCGCCATCGTTGCTTAGCCTTTCAAATTGCTTCATTAAGTCGTGTTATACAGTCAGTGATTATGCATATTATGGTGGTAGGATGTCTTTTGATCTCTCTGGCAAGAAGGAAAGGGAGGTAAGGGGGAGTCAACAATGCATCTACGTATGAATGGGAGGGAGGCTGATTTTATTAAAATCATTTCATAACAAAAATAATTGAAAATTCACTAGTGCCTCTGTCTGTAACTCCGATTCATTGAACTCAAGAACATTAAATTTAAACTTCATTTGTCGGGAATTTACACAATTTCCATTGGCGTATTGTTTTAGTATTGATAATGATGGTTGTAGTTTCAATACCGCCCAACAGATGTCGGTAGAGTGTGTAGATCTACGTTGTTGTTATTCAGTTTATGTAGTTTTTAGATATTTCTATAGGTGAAGGTAGTAACGCCACATGACAGAGACAACATGTCGGCTGCACCCGAATGATTACAACTATAGCCGATGCTAATCGATCCCCAGGCCGGCAGCTCAGTTCGAGTTCCTTCCCCCGCTAGAATAACTCGTTTCCTATAGAACGGACGTATGTCCTGCTAGATAACCATTGTAATTACCTTACGATAATAAAGTAACTTCTAATCTTTGACGGACCGAAGGATTTATTAAAACTCCCGATCACGATTTGTATGTATTCGTATCTCGTACTTTTATATCCCTATAGATCCTGTATTCATTTATTAACTTTTTTTTAAATTATTTTTAGTATTTTCATACGCTTGTGACGTGTAATTATTGCTTATGTCATATTTATACCCTTGATATTAAATAAATAAATTAGTCCAATTTGATCTCCAATGGCTTAACGCCGAACAACCGGAAACTACTTTCACTGTTGCGTAGGTATATTCACTTTATCAGAACTGTTTTTTTTATTACAATGTCATTCTCTTTTTTAACAATTGAAAAATATTAAACAGAAATTCAATATTAACCTGGGTAGTATGTAACAATTTCCCTTTTTGAAGATTTAGATGGATTCACTTTGTTATAATTGTTTTATATTACAATGTTATTCACTTTTTTCAAAATGAAAAATAAGAAACTAGAAATTCAATGTAAATCTAGGTAGTATTTCACAATTACCCTTTTTGTATCTTTAGGTGGATTCACTTTAATTGTTTTATGTTACATTGTTATTTCCGTTATTTTATTGGTAAAAAATATGGCCTTCCTTATTGTTTAGTATGAATTGAATATCTGTAACAATTTTAAATAAAACTCAATATGGCGTGCTGCCTTATTTTTTATATTTTTATTTTATTTTAATTTATTGGGGAACACCTACTGTTGTGTCGTTAAAGTTAATTTTAGAAAATTACCCCAGATGGCGCTAGTGTGTGGCAAGTAATGCGCGCGCACGCCAGGGTCCGAATGGTTCCGAGTAGTCCCGAACCTAGTCGATTGTAGGTAGACGTCTGAGTTTAGGAAGCGGCTCTGACAAAATAACTAAGAGCCTTGACAATAAGGGACGTCAGCCCAGTAACATTACTTTATAATTCTAATCGTAATAAACAACCCTGTATTCCAGACGATGTGTCTACAAATCATTGAATTCTCCTATAATACACTTTGCAAATGGAATCTGAATATTAGTCGTATTTGAAAGACATTACACCTATTTATATCTTAAATAAATTTCAAAGATAACAAAATTAATAATGAAAATGAGAAAATAATTTAAATATCTTACAAACAGCAAAGGTAGAAGGTTCTTAATTAAGAATTTGATTTTTTATCTTAATAAAGAACCCTCTATCTCCGCTGTTCGAAAGATATTTAAGTTATTTTCTCATTTTCATTTCAATTTGAAAGGTTTTCAATTACACGGTCGTTTAGCAATTGAATAAAATTTTCATAGCGTTTTTTTAGTAAGTAACTTAAAATAGAAACTGACATAAAATAGTTCATAGAAAGATACATACATTGCTTATGCAGTTATAGGGGGTTGTTTATCTGTTTCCTAAAATTGAAATAATAATAATCTCATCGAATTTCGAAAGTTTTCCACGGTATTTTAAATGTTCTATATATTTCTTCACTTTGGAGATGTCGTAAAAACGAATAGCGTTTAAGAAACTAAATAAAATTACCTTTCAGATGTTTGAATTCGAAATGAATTTTTAAAAAGTGCAATATTTTAATTTCAAACATGGAAAAAATAAAAAAAAATAAAGCTCATTACAAACATTATTAATCAAAACCTCGCAAAATTTTGCGAAAACAAAATAAAAAACAGTCTTTTTATTTAAGGAGTCACCTCACTTTTCACTCGCACATACAATAAAAAATTGAACTTGCTTTTCATTTCCTAGAAACAACATAAAAAAACTGAAATATTCTATCCATTGCTTGCAAATTTTAAAAGGTTTATGTCTTCCAAACAACCAACACGTGTATTTAGCATTTGTGTTCTAAAAAATATCACTTTAAAGAAGTTTTTGTAAAATATAGACAGTAAAATTCAATTTGAATACTGGCATAATCTAAATCTAACTTTATGACATAACATAAACGTAGATTTTCCAAATGCAAAATGATAACTTGTCTAAAACGATCAGCCGCGGCTTCCGCGCTTAAACATATCATAGTACGCATGCGTGAAGTCACAAAAAACATTATTGCCCAATTTAAAAATCAGAGGAAGTAATTTTTTTATTAGTTAGTACCAACTCGAATCTTAACTTTCACATTATTTATACAGGGTGCGGCAGAGAGGACGGACGTTTTTGAGATGGGTAGTACCCTCCCTCTCCGTCTACGAGAGAGGTGGGGGGGGGGTGCCGCTTGACTCGTTAGTTCCTAGCATTGTTTTACCAGTTGTCGTCATGGAGCCGTGGACGGTGGAGCACCGCGTTTTCGCCTATGATTGTTTCGTGCGAAATAATGAGTCAGTCACCGTTGTACAGCGTGAGTTTCGTCGCCACTTCAACATTCATCGGAATAGAGCTGTTCAGATAGACACCTCAAGGGTAGAGTATAAGAGAACAAGCCCCGAACTCTGGACGAATTGAAGGACGCAATTCGCGTGGAAGTCGCCCAAGTTGAGAGAGCGATGTTGGAGAGAGTCTAAGCGAACTTCCAAGAACGCCTCCAGCACTGCATCAACAATTTCGGCCACCACATGCCTGATGTGATTTTCCACACTTGACTGTCTCAAATGCTATTTCCTCGCGAACCTGATTCCATCAATAAATTTGTTTTTGAGTAAAAATTAACTATTTAATTTTTTTTTAAACCGTCCGTCCTCTCTGCCGCACCCTGTACAATGTGTGACAAAAACACCGTTTATTTATCGCTATTATTTCTCGCACTAAACAAGAAATGAAATGGAATATTCACTAGATATAAAATGTAAAAATTATGTGGCTAAAAATATATAATATAAAACTTCCTTAAGTATGTAAAATGAGACAATTAAACTTTTCATACACTTGTTGTTTCCACTGCAAAAATAAAACAAGAAAACCTACCGTAATGTTAAAAAAAGAAACATTTATTTATCTCATAAATATATATTGGCTGCCTTTGTGAAAACCAACTCCGCAATTCTTAGCTTTTATTTCGACACCCGTAATAAAGAAGGGTATCGATCGAGAATATAATTTGTAGGCTGGTACCTACGCAATCAGGCATGGTCAGGAATACGTTGAAGGGATAATGCCGGTCATAGGTTATTGACCGTTAAGGGATTGGAGAATATCTTCAGTCTCCAGATCAGTGACGAAGGTAAATTAATTCACCAACGGAAAGATATTCAGCGGCTTAAGAAAATAATTAATCAAAAAAGGAAGGTTATGGAAAAAGAGTGAGTTCAATAATTATCAGTATTTTCATGGTTGCGTGTTACTTCGTCATGTATTGTACAGTGGCGGTTTTCTCTCACGTGTTTGCGCAGTTTTATAGGTAATAAAATAAGACAAACTAGTGTAAATCCCAGAAGTGAGTTACAAAATCAGCGACTATATAACTTTCTGTTCTAAGAAATAGTTCATACAAAAAATACTCGTAGCGCTTCATGGCGGGGTAAGTCGGGCTAGTATGCAAACCTAAGGCTGATTTTAGTGTCACGCCGACCGCACGCGCACCGTCGGCGTCGGCGCTGATGGTCGAGATATATGAACTTCTAGGAAGCGTTTTTGAATGACGCGTAGCTATCAGCGCGCAAGGTGGTCAGCGCTGATGGCTACGCGGCCGTACGCGTCGCGCGTCGGCGCCGCGTAGCTGTCGGTGCTGACGATCGCACGAGCGCCTCTGCTTTCAGCGACCGTTCTAGTGTCGAGCCGACCAGACGTCATCGCGTGTACAGTCATGGCGAATCGCGAAGTGGATACAGGTCGAGTTATCGATGAGGTTCGCCTGAGGAAGAAATTGTGGGATGCATCCGATCCACTCTACTAAAATAAAGATGCAAGAAACAAAGCCTGGGAGGATCGGTGGTATAGGCACGCGTCGTAAGCTGCAATGGACCAGTTTATCCTGTATCCAGTAATTCGTCAAAAGCTCTCGTTGACATTCGAAAGTAATTAAAGAATATGCTTTCGCCAGCCCTCAAAGTGCCATATAACAAGACAAAGTCTCCAGCAACGGCTCTCTGCTCAATCAATGGATGAACATGGAGTCTTCGTCGTCGCCGGTTTTTATTTTTTGGGATAGGTAGTACAAAGCAGAAATAACTAATACACTCCGCACTTTGGTCTTCGACTGTACATTAAGGCGGTCAGTACGATACTGAAACGAGCCACGCTGAGCCTCAGCGCTGAAGAACTACGCGCTGATCTATGAGCGCTGACGGTGAGCGTGACACTAAAATCAGCCTTAGGAATCTGACTATGAGATTTGGTAACACCTAATTCGTATGGAATAGTATTTTGCAAGAATAAATAGACATTTTTCTGTAATTATCATTAAAATAAGATAATTGCTAAATTTTTTACTTGTATATGTAGAAGTTTGTTGTGTAAATTGTGATTTAAGAATTTTAAACAACTTTCTTTATTACCTACAGCGAATTCATTAGCCGTGGATGCCAAAATTATTGAATCGTTAAACTACACCATATTTCTTTAATTCTTTAAAGATTATTAAATTTCTTTTCTCCCTTTTTAATCTCCCATTGAACTAACTCTCAGTGATAAACGCCACGTGCCGCTACTGGTAATGTACATAGGAAGGAAGGAAATAATTAATTATTCTTTATTATGAAACAATTTCTTAACATTTTATTTTATGCGGGTGTGTACTGGGTATCTACTAAGTAAGTGCTCTTTTAACTTATTTGTTTATAGAGTAGGTTCCTCTCTACGGTACAGGGTGTTGAATTGTGAAAATTGTGAGGGATATAAGATTATTTTTTGAATATTACTGTAGATTTAGGATGGGTTGTTTCATAAAATTTTAACAATCTATTATAAGTTCTGCGTTTGTCCTATTCAAGTTTTGTTATTATATCATTATAGGCCAGTTTATTGACATAACTGAAATAATAACAGAACTTGAAAATTAACTTTGAAATTGGATGAATTGTTCAATTTCTCTGAAACAACCCGTCCTTAGAAATATAGAAAAATGATATTTTTCTATTTAAAGAACAAATACGATACACGGTATCCGGAAACGCTTGTAACAAGCGAGAAATTGGTGAATCTAAATCACATTTGGACTAACTCTCTAACTCACATAATTGCCCGACTCCATGAAAATAACAAAAGTTCTGCCCAAAAGCTGAAAATATCTGAAAATGATATTATAAAACCATGCAAAACGAACCAATGCACATTTCCAAATAAAAGTCCTGAACACCTGATTTGTACTTATGGTTACGGACACGTATAAAATATACAGGAAGCAGGCGGTCAAAAATACTACAGCTAAAGTGGCAAAGAGCCAAACAAGCCTATGCAACAAAACGAAACCTAAAAATGAGTTTATGATAAAATTTGAGTCATATAGTGTTCCTTCCAAGCCACAAGTGCCTATATTTCAAAATTATAAACAGGACACATGCAAATCAATAAAATTAAATCAATCACTTCACTCAGTGTTTGGCATGACAGTGCTGAAGACTAGAATTACATGGCGAATTCAGTTTATTCTGAATCTTAAGTTTTTGTTTATTGACACTAGTTTATTTTTTTTAAATTCGATATTTTAATATCTTTACAATTGATTTTATTTCATTGTTGTTCAGGCGTGTTTTGTTTTAGTGGGAACCTAACATTAGATTTATAATTACTCATAAACTTCAAGTCTTATTATCTCATTTCAACACATTCGTTCGTAAATTGGAAATTTTGTTTTAAAATTCTTTACGTCTCCTACATAATACCACCGGCCACCCTTGTTTATTGCGAATACGTGCACCCGGAAGTTCCTGATTAAAAGCTCCTGCAGAAAATTATAATAACCTTATAATTAATGGGCTTTGCGAGTGGGCCGCAGGGGCGGGCGCGACCCATGGGCGGAGTAGGCGGGGTAGGGCGGGGATCGGGCGGGTGGGGGTTAACGAGGGGCAAGAGTTACGCCACTTGAAGTGCCCCAGAGGACTCGACCTGACGTGGAGAAATCCAAAGCGAAAAGGTTAAGTGAGATTAATACAGTATCTGCTGAGACAATATCGAACCATACTTTCCTTATAAATTTTATGGACAAATTGTCATTTATATCGTCAAAATATCAAGTACATATTTTGCAAATTCAAAGAACCTACATGATCATTTTACAATATTGCATGATACCTTAAGTGTATTGTTAACCTACATTATTTCTGTGTGTCAGTGCTGGATCGGCAAGTGAGCCGAAGTAGCACAGTGGTTCCGTGCACCTGACCTGAATTCAGAAAGTACGGGTTGAATTCAACTTATAATTAACTTATTTTATAAATCCAATCTGTAAACATCACCCGCCATAACACAGGAACATCCCTAGCATGGCGGATGAATTATCATAAATATGTATAAATGTTCAACAAGTTCTTATAATAAAAATAAATAAATAAATTCCCGACGGCGGCATTTATTTTTTCTCGGAAGATATTTTCAAATTATATTCGTGTTTTAGGCAAATAATTATTGTTTTTAATAACAAACACTAGGTTAAATATGATATATAGGTAACTATTAAACCTGGTTTTAGTTTCTTCACTGTTAATGACATTATATCATTTTTTAAAGGTGAGTGTATATGTCATTGTGTTGAATTATCATCGAACCAATTTGTCTATTTTGACTAATTACTAGTAAAATATCATTACATTGACTTGTATCTTCATATCTACTATTTAAGATCTATTCACATCTACTGACACAGTGCGTGGTAGACATCAGCTGTTAATGTGGCGCCATTTTGGTCGCGTCTGTGTCGTATCTGGCACACAACTTTCAATGAAAGGCAGTGATATACATGCACGTTGTGTAACACTTTATAAGATTTATTCGTATAGACATAACATTTTTTTGAATAGGTGGGTACATTATGTTTAGTTTTAAGGCCACCGAGGCCATATCGAAAGATTAGTCACAGAAAAAGAAAATCTGATGAAACATATGATTATTTCCTGTGTTCCCTATCCTTCCTAGTTGGATATCATCAGGACTAAATTCGTCCTGACTAAACTCATACCAACTACACAAGGAGAAAACTTACTTATATAAAAAATATTTGCTAATTTATAAAGAATCTCTTTAAATTGTTCGTAATCCGTTTAAAAAGAGGACTGTCCTTAACAAATGAATTGTTAGGTTTCCTAATAAACTTTCACGAATGTATAAATCACGATTTCTGAACACGTGTTCCTAAAAATACGAATATTTCAGCATTTCTTCATTATTAAGGCAAATGCAATAGGTGCATGAACACTTGTTTTCAACCGGATTACGAATAATTTTATGAGATTTTTAATAAGCTCTTATCAGTCGGTGCAAGTTTCTAAGTTATTATTTTTTTTTTTTTTTTAAAGAAAGACAAACATTCCCGGGTCACGGATAACCCAACAATGTTTGAAAATCTCCTACTACCACCACAGAAAGCCGAAAATGTTGCTTGTGTTGTGATGGAGGACTTAGCCAGCCGAGGAATCGAACACGCGACGCTCGGGTGAGACCCAAGCGCTATGCCCACTCAACCACTGACCGGTCAAATTTATTAGGGTTATTTTGCTATCGTACCTTTCTATCAACTTTTCCCTTAAATTACCAGATTGGTAATCATGTAGTGTTAGTTTCTAAGTTATTTATTAGGGTTATTTCGCTATTGTTCCTTCCTATCAACCTTTTCCTTAAGGCGATGCCATATGTAGTAATGCAAAATCGTGTGTTTTTGGTTTGAAAATTTGGTCGCCTTGAAATGTTTCAGAGGCTTTAATTAAATACTGCGAGTAGAATACATCTTGGCCTTTGAAATAATCGAGTATTTTTTAGATAAGTTTTTTTATAAGCCAAGAAAAAAAAATGTAAAGGCGTATGAAAACTGCTTTAAAGTTCAAAATCTCTTACTTGCGAACCCATTTTCGGTTATGATTTTATTGTATAATGTAGAATATTAAGTTATTTATAAAATGATCGAAAAAAAATTAAATATTTTGCATGAACATTCACAAAATAAAATAAAAGGCACTTTTTGGCCATGTTTTTTTCTTGCATTAATCAAAAAGGGCGGATGGTGTTAAGTAGGAATTTAAAACTTATCGCCATCTACGTAAGGGTTGTTATTGAAAGCGGCTCAATTTAAAATATTACACGACGTAGTGCATCGCCTTAAATTACCAGATTGGTAATCATATAGTATATTATATATATTAACATAATACTATACTTGATGGTAATTTTTTAAATCATCAAAACCTCAACCTCAAATGAAAACTTCGAGCGTAATATAAAAATATTTTCTAAAAGATATTTGCCGTAAACAGATAGAGAAATGTTAACAGATTGATGAATTTCACGATTGGTTTTCATTAGAGTGATTGACATTTAAAAAGAAATACGGAAATAAGATAGATGCTCCAAAGCACTCCCCGCCGCCATCTTTTCTCACTGCTTAAACGGAAATTGGTGATTCTAAATAAAACCGCAGAAAAATTAAAAACTTTTTAAGTATACGAATACCCACTCCCCGAAACACGACTTCTAGAAAAGAGGAGCAAGTTTGCTTAAATCATTGACGTCTTGAACTAACATATTCTAAAGTAAAAATCTGAAGTAATTATGTAATTATATTAAAACACAAATAACTTTGTTTACATCACTTTAATATGTATAATCTCTACATGTTTCATGAACAATGTTCACCTCATCAGGAGCAAGTATATAAAGAACATTGTTCATGAAACAATGTATACCTCATCAGGAGCAAGTATATAAAGAACATTGTTCATGAAACATGTAGAGGTTATATATATTAAAGATGAAATTAATGATGTAAACAAAGTTATTTGTATTTTAATATGATAAATAATGACATCACAAAGTGATAAGCTTTCAGAAGAAATTTTCTTCGAAAAATTAAATTTCTAAAACAGGCGACCACCAATAACTTTTTTTTTTATGTGACACCTCACAAGAGCGTCCCTGCCTGTGCAAGTGTACAGACAGGGGAACTGTGTCACCACCCGGTTGGGCGGCGTTGTGAGGCGGAATAAGGTAGGGGCTGTAGGAAGGGATTTGTTAATGCGGGCCTTAGAGAGGCTCGGATTATAGGAGGGAGAAAAAACAGATACCGGTAGCTCGTTCAACATACGAGCCGACTTACACAAAAACGAGTCGTAACTTTATAACTTAGTAAATCATTTAAAATTTTATAAAAATCAAATAATATTAGCAGTGACAAATCACGAAAGTTGTAATTGTGGGATTTGTGAAGCTAGTAGAGAGTATTTAAAAAATTTTACACTTTTTTTGAGGATCATATTACTGCATTACACAAAACAAATATTGCCAATTTTCTCTACAATATCATCATTTTATTTTGACAAATTAGAGACCGGAGAAATTTATTTACTTGTCGAATGAACATCGTTAAGTAAACTTTAAAAATAATCTGTCAAAAATTTAAACAAAAGAAGTACAATTTTCAAGGACAGAATTAGAATTAAATGAAAATAAAATCATTATCTGATTTTAGAGGTCGGTAGAGGAAACCCCTTTGATCTCTACAGCCGGACTCTCTTTCACTGCAATGAAAGGGATGAATTCATACGTCAGTCACTCCTGGACACACTAACCCCATCCCTCATATTTTTTCTTTTCCAAACCTCCCCCTTATTTCTTTTATAATAATACTAATAATAATAATGAGTTTATTTCGGAATTTGGGGAGGTTTGTGCAATCCCACACATCCTTTAAAACATCCTATAAACACAATAATATTACGATTATGCACAGTGATAAGAATAACAAAAAATATTAGTTATTTAATTAGTTAAGCATTGGATTGGGGCCAAAAACTTTCTCCAGTGTGCTGTGATGATTGAGACAAACATTGACTCTGGCGGGATTTCATGATAAGGACACTTTTGGAGTTGTTTGTACTCTCCCTTAAACCTGCTACCCGGACTCTTATCAGGGCAGCAAAAACTGGTACTCGCCCTTCCGTGGACATATTGAAAGCACTGCAGTATCTGGGGAGGCCAAACATCTTGCGGTATATATCAAGTTTGTCAATGTTTTATCTAGTGCTTTCTCTATTATTCGTGGGATAATCGAAGTTATTTGAGAGAGAAATTATCCAGCCGTGAAAACAAAACATTCTTAGTGAAACAAAGCAAACCCAACATAGCAATGGTGGCTATGTGATCATCTGGGGGAAGTTTTGAAGTTTTGAGATGTGATTCAACCGAATAATAATATTAAGATAGTATTTAAGATACAACCTTCATCCCCTTTCCACATATCCTTCCTCTCTCCACTTTCTTGAGCTTCACAAAATGCCCCAAATTGGGATTGATACACGGAGAAAAATTAGTATTGCGAATCCATTCAAAGTATTGGTAATCCAGTTAAAAGCGGGATTGCAGGCCGTTCCCTGATAAACTTTTGGTAAATTCCGAACATATCGAAATACATATTCATGCATGTGCTTTGATAAATATATATATATATATATAACAACGAAATGAGAAAATTTTTGTATATTCATTAACACATGTTACAAAAATCTTGATAATATTTTCGTCATTTACTAAAAGTTTATCAGGAAATCTATTCATTTATTCGCAAAGGCCTGCAATCCCGTTTTTAACCAGAATAGTTTGAAGAGATTCTTAATAAATTAGCAATTCCACTGACTCGATATGCGCTCATTTAAAATAAACAGGGTTACTTAACCTGTGGGGAAAATTCCGATTTACCCCTTCTCATTTTCTAACAACGTTATAGGGACACGTTTGGACTACCAACATATATTATATAACCTGTTATGTTCTAAGTTTGAATCAGGCAAGGATTGCGGTCGATAAGGCTATAAAAAGAATTTTGATTAATTGTTGACCGCAAAATAACGATATTTTCGGTAACCGTTAATATCATACTTGTTTGAAGCAAGTAGCACTCCAGATCCAGATAAAATACTCGGGGTCAACAAATCTATACGAGTCGCATTATCTTATATGAAAATAGTCTCATGTAAATAAAGTGCTTATTTTGTACTTTCGTTCAGACTCGTGAAAAACAATGATGGTCTGAATTCCAATTTTTTAAATGGAAATTAAAATAATTTTCTGTTCAAAATTTTATAGGTAAGTAGGTAACTTTTTTATTGCTTCTCTGAATTCTCCAAATTCTCCACACTTCCAATTTTGAGAATCCGTTTTCTAGAATACATTGAATCAGAGTTACAGAAATAGTATATTTAGTAATAATTTTATAACAAAATATATTTTTAACTGATTAGGTACAGTATGCAGTTTAAATAAAAGCTATTTTTAATCTGCACTAATCGTTGACAATTTTAATAAGAATTCACGGGGGAGTTGATTTTTTTTAAATGTGCTTCTGAAGCTAGTCAGACTATGTGGTCCTCAATTGGGATATATTGTATGGCTGAAGATAGTGGGGAGGGGAAGGAGATCGGAGGGAGGAGGTGGGGAAGTACCTGGTCAAATCTTGTCACCAAACATGGGTAAAGCCATTTCAAGCAACGTTTCAATTCTGAACGGTGGTCTTTCACCAGGGCGCTACTGACACAGTGTCTTCCACTCGGGAACGTGCCGCAAATATACTACATATTATTTTTAATGATTTGAACCCGTGACCTCCGGATTCTTAGTCGAGAGCCTTACCCCTCGACCACGGAGGCCGTCAAATGAGTTTGTTTGAAAGTTGATAGTTGATGATTTGCAAGTTGATAGTTTGTTTAAAAAAAACATTCCACAATATAGATAATTAGACTTTGTCGGGTCTATAATAAAGCGAGATTACTTAAAGCCAGAAACAGACTATTTAATACGGGAAAGTGGAATAACAATGCGAATAGTTAATTTGAATAGTCCATCAACAATAACTGTTCAGTTTGAAACTATTTCAATGTGGCACATTAATTTATTCTGCTGTAATTTAATTATACGCCAACGTGACCTATATACAGCCAGACTGGTGAATCAACAAGCGCATTAACCAATTGTTTAGATCGATATCAATATTGGGATGGTTTCTAATTGTAGCCAGTTCTGACCTTGAGATATCAACATTAGGATGGTTTCTAATTGTAGCCAGTTCTGACCTTGATACATCAATATTGGGATGGTTTCTAATTGCAGTCAGTTCTGACCTTGAAATATCAATATTGGGATGGTTTCTGATTGTAGCCAGTTCTGACCTTGAGATATTGTGATCTATGGTAATAAGGTTGAGTATTTAAGCGATAGATGGCGCTAGTCATAAAGCTTACTCCAAAGTCCGTCAGATGTCGCTAGAGCGTAACAAGTACTTGTGAGATGATATTGAGAGGGAACAAGCTTCTCGAACCAGAGAATTACCAACCCTCGGGTAATTAACAGTGTAGCTAAATCCAGACCTATTTATTGTAACGTAAATAAACACAACTATAAGTAGAACCTTTTACTTTTTACAAAGAGTTCCCAATACCAAAATCTGCAAAGCAAGGCAGATATAACATATATCAATATTGTGATGGTTTCTGATGGCAGCCAGTTCTGACCTTGAGATATTGATCACTAATATTCAGGAGAGCGACTGATTGTAACAGAATAACATAATAGACTGAGCGTAGAGTCCGGCTTTAACTCAACCGTTTTGCATTTCGTCCGTTTCCATTTCAAGAGTCGACATCGCGACTTACTATGTATTCCCCATGGTAGAATGGACGTTCTTGCCCAGCATAGCATGATAAAAGGTATGATGCTGCTAAATGAAGCAGGACTCAAGGTCTCTTGACATTTTTCTTAAAGATTTCAAGAGTTATTTGAGGCAAGTACCTCAAAATATATTATTTTTAAATTTAAAAATTTTTCAAGTTTATTTCATTTTTTCAATCTTTTTCAAGTTGTATCAAAACAAAAACTTAAAAATATAATTCTATTCAAAATAGGCAACATTGTATAATAATACAACTTAAATTAGTATCTTTTCGATTTGTTGTTAGAAGTCTTTATTAACAAGAATTTATAGCGTTAGAATTTTCTTGTCATAATAACTATCTAATAAAGTAATTTGTTCAAAAGCAATTTTATTTAATAATCCAATGAAAGTAATCACAGTTTAAACATTTAAAATTGCTCTCCTGAAAGTTGCTGTTTTTGACTTTTTATGTTTCTATTGTACAATAAATGTGTATATCTATATGGGACATGTGGGATGCACTAACCTCCCCCTCCTGGAATAAAAATTATTATTATTATAATGCTTAGAACGGTAGAAATAGTAGTGTATACAAAGTAATATATTTACGTTAATCAATATTTAATGTATATATGTTTGATGTATAGCTTTAAAATATCATCGTTTATATTCATGCATTTTAATGTTTATGTTTAAAATCTAATTGTATGTATG
Organism: Hesperophylax consimilis; assembly: GCF_061612785.1. Lineage (NCBI taxonomy): Eukaryota > Metazoa > Arthropoda > Insecta > Trichoptera > Limnephilidae > Hesperophylax > Hesperophylax consimilis. The sequence goes on from NC_142857.1 coordinate 15,600,346, forward strand.
TACTTCGTATATAATAAAATTGATGCCGTGAATAGTTTTGGAAACAGTTTTTACTGAACAAACAAAGAGTCAATATGTGTGAATGTTTTTATGTCAGCGACATATTTCCCCTCAATCCATTACAGACACTAATCGCTTAAATATCAGATAAGACATTATTAGTCGTGGATGATTTTATTGATTGCTGCTGTGTTGAAATTTTACAATACATTATGTTTTGAATTTTAGCTGGTTATTAATATATCAGTTAAATTTAAATTTTTGAAATTTAGCTGGTTATTAGTATATCAGTTAACTTTAAATTTTTATTTATTTGTGTTCCTAGATCTGTTATTATTTTTTTATTTATTATTTACAATATTGTATTTTTTGTAAATCTCTCAGGCCACGGGTACAGAACCCTTAGTTTTTTTAAATATTTTTATTATTATTATAATTTTAAGTGAAAATCTGTTATTGGATTTTATCTTTATTATTTAGTTTATTCTTATATTTGTAAACAATCTGTTGATTTTCCCAAATAAATAAAATAAAATAAAATAAAATGATAATCGGAGGGGTAAAAATGTTGGTCGATTATATTTTATTTGAATATAAACAAGGGGAATTATTACTTGATTCTACAAATACACAAATTGTGATTTAATCGTATTATTAACCCTTACCGTTCCCATGCCGCGCACTACGAGACAGACATATTTCGAATAGAATAAAACGGGTTTTATGTCTTGCACTCTGCGACATTCCTTATTAGTGTTATTCGTATTATTTTTTTATAATGTCGTAAATGAATGTGCGTATTATCCTTCCCGCAACGGACACATCCCACACATCCCCCCAACCGATATAAAAGTTGTAATTAAGGTAATCCTAGAAAAATACTCAGTGATCAATTTGCATTTTTTTTAAATGTCCCGTTACTCTTTTTTTAGATGTTAAATAACATCTATCTAATATTACTGATTGAAGATGGACCTTGTCCAGTTATCCCCCCGCATTCCGAATTTCTATCAATTTATAACATTTTTCTCCTAAAAATTTTTGAGATCAAAAAAAAAGTTATTTTTGAAGATAATATCTATACATTGGTAATGTCGAAATAATAATAATTATAAAATTACCTCGATAGAAAAAAATCGCAAAGTAAGCCCCATATAATAAACACGTTTTGTTCTGTTATTTAATATGGTATTCGTTTTTACAGCGTATTTATCGAAGCTCTATTTCAAACAAGTCGAGTTTTATAAAATATTTTCACCAGTTTCGCTTAATTATTATCGTTTTTCAATATCAGCGGGCTCCCTCTAACATTCATATTTATATATCTCTCTTTAAAACCACCATTGAACGTGCATACGAGGCCTTAAAACTGAAGGTAAAAAGAGTAAAAAATATCTGAGTGTTACGGGAAAGGAAAAAAGAGTATTAAGAGACAAATTACTCCGCGATATTTGAGGGACCCTTGTGACTCCCGTCGGTGATTTTTACCTTCAGGTACGTAAAGGTTAAGCATATTTATGGTTAAGTACAGCAGATAACAAACGTTTAACACACACATTCATCTTCTACTGAAGAGTGTCCTGTCCAATAACTATGGAAAGGGGCGTAATACAGATTTTTTTCACTTTATCCCGTACAATAATATCCAGGAATTTGTAATTTTTTAGCTGGAGGTGCATACCACTTTATAAAATATTATTAATTAAACGAAAAATGTGTTATTTGGGAACAAATAACGTTATCATCCACCCTATTTAGTCCATCTGGTAGGAAAATTTTTACTTATCAAAAGCTTGCATTTTGAATTATTCTGCTCAAATAAGTAATAATAAGTTGGCTCAAAGTGATAACTTCCTAAGATTTATTAATCACCGTAAAATACAAATGATTCTGCGCCTCACCCTTACCTCGACTCCTTCTAAAGTTATTTATTAGAAGAATTTATACGAATACGAACAAAAAGGAATCTGGTTTCAGTTGCCTTGTGTTTACTGTAATTAGTTTTACCTTAATTATTAATTAAACAAGAACGTTAATTAATATTAAAACGGGAATGTCGTTTTAGCTGAGATCTTCTCACATTAGCATAGTGACCACAATTAACCATCATTAGGTTCACTAATTTAACGTAACATTATTATGTTACGTTAAATCATTATAATGTCACCGCAAAGGGCGGTGTGACATTTCACCGTAATTCTTTAAATAAATCAATTATCCCATCATTATTTGTACGGGTACCTTTCTACGGCCGCTTACAAAAAAAGACTAGGCGAAATAAATTCCATTTTCCCAACATTTTTTTTGATCGAGCCTACTATAGTACACAATTGCTGACCCCGTACAAATCACAAGTGCGTCCCACTGTTTTATTTGGCAGCCACCTCTGGTCTGGAGCCCCAAAATACCTGAAGAACCCCTTTACTCCGTGCAGAATCGAGCTTAACAAAAAATTTAACAACCGTCATTGTTGTACCGGTGTTACAATGGATGATTTATTTTTTATTTTTATTTTATTTATTTAACGCCCAGAGGGCTTTTACATGGTTGGTAGTATAATTTTAATTTGAAAAATACTTTCAAACATAAAAAATAAGAATAAAATTACATTTGATAAAAGCTATGCAACAAGTCATACAAACACAAGAAACAAAAACAGAAAATTATAGCTATTTGTTGGTTTACATGATGTGTTTAGGAGTATTGTTGAAATAAATGTTTTAAATGATCCACAAAACTTTCCGAAACTAGCGTCATTGATTCTTTCGGCACCCTTGCAAAATCATGACATTTTTACGTAAGAACGGGTCGCTTCTACGACTCGATCTTGAGTTCAACAACTCGGCAGTGGAACAATTTGCCTGCCTCTGTGTCTCCTCCCTCGTGCAACATGGGTATTTTCAATACGTATATTCACTACTTCCTCTCCTCAAAAAGACCCTTCACACAGCATCCCTGGAGATGAGATAGGACCTGAGGGAAATTATTTGGTGTGGAGTTAATGTAAAAAAGTAAATTTAGGCAAAAGAAAACTTTAAAATATTTAATAAATTTTGCAAAAATGCAATTATTTCTGATTATTCCTACTAATGGCGTCATTTTATTTTTCAACCCGGAATGAACAGTTTTTAATACTTTAATGTGATTGTAAAACTGGTGCTTGGACAGACACAAGCCTTCATTAAAAGCTGAATACTTCTCGGAGCAAACATCATAATCTGCAAACAAATGTTATATCTACAGAATTCCAGAAACGGAAACGTTGGATATTGGAACCATAATACTCGTAATCCCAGGGGGGTTTTATTGGAAACCACGACTTTAAAACCGTAGCTACAGAAAATTCTACGTGGCATAATAAAATCCTGAAAAGTTGTTAATTTTATTGGTCCCGAACGGTATCATATAATATCATGTTAGTTTTATCAGGTTGATATATAAAGATATTTGTCTCGATTACTTCTATTGTACTCGCGTTTATTCAAAACTAGTTGAAGTCCCTGGCGTTTGCATAGAGTTTTTCGAAATCAGAATTAGACAATAACCTTTTTCTTGTTTTGAAGTTCAAGCTTACAAAATTTCATTAATCTCGGAATAAAACTGTAGACTTGTATCAAAATAAAACAAACGCCACTTGCCGGTGTTTGCCACGCGTTTGCCTGCCACAGACATTTTCGTTTATAAATAAAAAAATATTTACACATTTTACATAAATATATAGTGTTTTTATCATTGATGTATTATTAGTCTATGGGTTTTATACAGGATTTTCCAATAAGAGGTGTTATTTTGATATTCAATCGTAAAAGATCAATGGTTTCGTTGCTTGTGTGGCACGTAGCGCCGTCTTCTTGAAATTAAACGCTGTCCAGATCAATACCATCCAATTCCGGCCATAAAAAATCATTAATCATCTCTCGATAGCGCAATCCTTTCACCGTAACTGTTGCTCCAGTCTCATTTTCGAAAGAATAAGGTCCAATGACTCCACTGGACCATAAACCACACCTAACAGTTGAGGATATAGAGGCTTTTCAACAATAACTCTTGGGTTTTCCGAGCCACCGAGGTGGAAATGGGCCTCATCACTCAAGATAATTTGCATTTGATTCACTCAAGTGAATTTTAATAATTTCAATGCGTTCTTGAAGCGTGTATCGTTCCATTTTTATTAATGGCATAGTTTCTACTTGTCAAATGTCAAAAAATGACAGCTTCTAAGTAACATCTACCGAAATAGCGGGCTATTCAAAATAACACCTCTTATTGGAAAACCCTGTATATATATATTTATTTTCAGCCAAACGTCAATTAATTCTAGATTAGAAGTATTTCTTTAACACGAAGTATTTTATATAATTAATGTATTTATTTTAACCCAATTGATACAGATCCCCATGGTTTAAATCATCAATACAGACATGTGACATACTTACTTTTTATTACTGCTTTTTACCATTCTCATTCACTGTACATTTATGTGTCCTACATTTTTTTCCTTATTTTTTTTAGGAAAAACAATTTTAGTTTTTACAATGCATTGTGAAATATACAAAATTATTAAACCAATAAGAGGTTTTCACTGATGTATCATATTTTTGTTTGTGATAAACAAGAAAGAGTTACACAAGCCTATGGGGATGGGATGGTGGGAGGGAGGAAAAACATATGTAACTCTCTGACATTCGCCATTGAAGTAATGTCGTGTATTATTTTATGGTGCTTTCACACAAACTCTGTAACATATTGGTGTAAAACTGTTTTATGGAGACTGGAAAATAAATAAATAAATACATCTCTTATGAACAGAGGTATGACCGGAAAAAATAAAAGAATTTCATGAGAAAGAAATTTACCAATTTGACGGAGGGTAAGAAAAAATTTTCATTATAATAATATTTACTTTACGTTAAGCGCTGCCCTACTGACCTGGCTTAGATTATGTTAATCAACAGGTAAAAGAAAACGCCTAGCGTTTTAGGTAAACACCCGTCACGTCGCGTCGTGTAAAAATAACAGTTGATGTGTAAAAAAAACTAGCTGGCGTGTTTGGAAAAAATGCACTGCTTGCGAAAAAATTTCTGCATTGAAATATGTTTTAAAACATTATGTATTAAAAGTGCTGCATTTCGATTCAAACAGGCTACAGACAAAAAAACAAATAGAGATTTTGAATAACAATAAATAATATGGATTCATCGAGAGCATATTTTATAAGAAATTTGTTCAGAATAGCAATAAAATTATTTTAAATTTGTAAAAGATTCCATTTATAATATAATATTCCTTTTGTGTGTATTTTTTATGTTAACTTTTTCTCCAGCCACGCTTCATATCACAACATCACAAAAAATTCCAAAGAAAAATATAAAATCATCAATACCAAGTTAATGTAGCGGAGAAATTTCTTGAAAAGAATGATTTTATTTTTATTTTTATTGAATAAATAGTTAATACACATCAACAAACAAGTCCTGCTAAGCCAATTGAATTGAATTATCAACAGGTGCTTAAATATTAGTTTCATATACATTTTATAAGTTATAATTTACATCTTATATCTACAGAATCAACAATTTTTTCATACAATTTTTCATACATATTAAATAATGTGTGTTCATTGTCGACCTATTGATTTTAAGTTCAACTTATAGATTTCTTGTAGGGATAAAAGGAAACTGAAATAAAATACCCGCTGTTATGAGTTGCCCATATCCTCCGTTTCTCAAGCATCCCCACGACCACAAACCGTAGAAGATACGCCACCACATCGATCACGCGGCGATGCAGTTAAAAACGTTCAAAAGCTTGCCTTGAACACGTGCAAACGTAAAAGATTGCCTTATATGTTGCGAAATATAATCTTAATAAATGAAGATTTCAAACAAATGTAATGATGATGGAAGATATTTCTGTATTTCAAAACTAACCAAAGAATGGTCATACTTTTTTTTTGGATTACGAAAAACACCCCCATCGCATTTCTTGTCTTCTTCTAAATTTAACATTTCTTTCACAACTGTTAAACACCCATTATGGTTGTATATTAGTAAAATTTAAAACACGTTTATTAGTGAGGCAGTTTATTGGTGTATAACGCAGGCTGAACAAAATTTTCAATGCGTTTTTGCATTGTGGGACCTCTAGACGCACCAATAACCCTTTATTAAAAACTAGCTGTACCCCGCCACGCGTTGCTGTGGCTCAGTCTGTCTGTGCAGATAGGGAAACGATAGCGCGTGTTGCTTTTACGTCTAACACATGGCGATGTTTAAAAAAAACATATTTTTATCTATATTATTATATTATAGACTGTATTGTCATATAAAAAAACATTTATCATAACCTAAGTTAGTGCTTGTCAATTCTTGAAGCACTCACTTAGGTTTTAATTTCTGGATCGAACAGACACGCGAAAGCGATCAGTTTGAGACAAAACTCAAGACATAAGGCCTCTGAAGATGGACAGTGAGATCTGTCAGAAACGTCAGGAGTTAAAAAGTCCTTTTAAGGACTACGTTACGCGGATAAACCGAGAAATTTATGACGAATTTTCAAACACAGACAGTTTTTGCCAATTAAATAACAATTCCTTTCAAAATTCTGAAATTCGATATATTTTATCCATTTCCTGGAGCTCTTATCAACAACCTCGAATAGGATGTTCGCAGAGAGGCGAACTTGGAAAATATCGTTTTTCATGTCGAATTCCAACTCTTCAATTTTATTGTAAAGGGGACAGGAATCGTTGAATAACAAATTGAACCAATCACCGGTAAATTGAATTGAAAACAAAATACTTAAAAGAAAAATATTTCCCGTGTTCAATAAAATGTTGTGTTTGGCAACATAAGTTAACATTTTATAAATATATGAAACGCAAATGTGTTTCTCTCAAATAAACAAGAATTATTATTATAAATACATATAGGCAAATGTTTAATATAATAATATCGAATCCATGAAGATTTTTTTGCGACCGTAATTAAAATTATTGGTATGAGTGAAATTGTGGTTGTAAGGTTTCAATATCAGACAGCACTGTAAATTAATCATGCAGAATTGTTGGCGTGGCAGGAAACCCAATAAATCATAATTATCATATATTAATATCAAAATTCTTACATCTCGTAAAATAACACAACAATATGTCCTACATAATTATCTTATACATTAATATCAAGATTCTTTCGTCTCGTAAAATAATACAAAAATATATCCTACATAATTATCAAATATATTAATATCAAGATTCTTACATCTCGAAAAATAATCCAACAATATATCCTACATAATTTTCGTATATTTAACTGCTGGGTTAGAAACCATTTATACAGTGCAAATTTAGTTATTGGCAATCAACATGTTTTGCACCAGGGAATATGGTGTGATTTGATAGAAAACTGCTATCTAAAACGGCTAAAACCACCTTTCGTAAGCCATTTCCAAACTTCATATTTTTTATTACCAAATAATGGACTATTGTTTTCACTCTCCTGATTTTTTTTCGTGATTTTTTTCTCTAAATAGTATAAAATAAAGTCGTTATCCTCGTCTGTCCGTTTGTGCGCTTAGTTCTTCTAAACAACGCAACGGATTATGATAGGGTTATCACTAGAGACCGGATTATATGCAACAAAAATAGCCCAAAATATGCATGCAAATATGCAATAAAAATAGCTAAAATATGCACGAAAATTCATAAAAAGGGTCAAAATATGCAACGTGAAATAATACAGGAAGTCGAATTTTTACATATTTTTTTTTATTTTAGTAACATATTAGTTCTCAAGGATAACAATTATATTTTCGAAAATATCAATTATAAAATGTATTTAACAATAAAATTTAGAATTTACCTTTAAAAACGTATATGACTAAGTACTGTTCTAAATGTTCTGTAGACAAATTGTGTCTACGATCGCTTAATATATTTTTGTAAGCGGAAAAGGAACGTTCTGCGTCTACTGATGTGGCTGGATATAATTTAAATTTCGGTGCGATTTTTGAACTTATTGTTCCGGGCAAAATTTCACCTGCCCCGTTGATGAAGTTATCAATTTGGCACAAAGGTTCAAACCCTGCGTTATTATTCAGTATGTTTTCAAATTTTTCTTTGAGTTTACCCGGGAATAGCTTTGGCAACGAGGAATTCATAAGGCGAATTTCCTTCATAACCTGAATAGATGCATTCAACGCCAATCCATGAGTTTCAAGCGTTTTTATACTTGCAGGTATGTAGGCGAAATGAGTGGTAATCATAGCTAGGTTTTTTTTTTAATACTGGCGTCGTCAAACGATTCTTTGCACTGGAAAACTGCCAAAGCCTCTGCACTATCGAAGTCATTGGTAACACCCTTGATGGCTTCAAAATGTTCATGGTAAAACATCGCAGCTTCGATCCATGTACCCATGTACCGTGTTATTACTGTCTCAGGAGGTAAAGGGGTATTTGGCAGTTTTTCTTTGTAGGCCTTTATACGAGCAGGCGCCTTAAGAAACACTTTCTTTGCTGATGAAATTAGGTTATTTACATTCGCAAACGTGGATCTCACTTCTTCGGCGAGTCTGTGAATTCCATGAGCAAAACACGTCACATGAATCAAATTGGGATAAAATACTTGGAGGGCTTTGCCTGCTTTGATCATATAGGGGGCAGCATCTGAGAGCAACACATACACATTTTCATCCGCAGAAGATTCAGGAAATATTTTTTTTATACCCTCATTCACAAATCTGGCGATCGTAGAATGATTTTCCTTTTCAAGTTCTCTGCAGGCCACCAAATAGGAAGGTGAAGGTTCAAGTTTTAATGCACCAACAATCAAATTTGCAATGTAACGGCCGCAAGTGTCGGTGGTTTCGTCAGCTGAAATCCATATGATGTTATCCCTGTGTTCATTGCGTATTTCTTCCAGCCCATGTAGATAAATTGATGGTATGTAATTTTTACGTAAAGTAGATTCATCCGGTATATTTTGATTTGTGCAATATTTTCTGAGAAAATCCTTCAAGGCAGGATTTGTCAGTTTGTATAGAGGGATATTGCTTGTAAGAAATGCTTCACATAGATCCATGCTAAAGTGATTTTGTTGTTTACCTTTGGAGGTTACTTCACTGTTACTGCTACTTGCCACTGTAAAAACTTGTTGTCGTGGGCCCTTCTTCTGCACTCCTGCGATATGAACACTGGTTTTGACATGCTGGTCTATTTGGAACTTTTTTGTGCTAGAAATGTTTTTCTCGCAAACTCGGCAGTATAAAACTTTTCCGTCGTATGTAAATATTCCAGGATATTCAGCTATCCACGTATGGGCACTTTTTTATCAGGGGGCATGGTTCACTTTCACAATGTACAACTTCGTGCAAACAAACAAAACACTAGACGAAACTCTAAAGAACAGCGCGTGCGACCAGTCAAAAACAAAATTCGCAATTCACTGAATTACCATAAAAATATACCAAATCACCCCTCATACGAATGAATGAATTGTTTTCGGCAATTAGTCGAATTAAGCCGAGTAGACGTGAGCGCAGGCGAAGATGAGAGAGGTTCCCCCCCGCTCCGGCCGCCGGCCGTAGCGATCAGTAAGATCAGTATCAGTTCTTCGCTCAGCTTCGCTGGCCGCGCGCCTTGCTATCTGACGTCTATAGTGTCGCTATGTGAGGCATCTGAACGATATCAAGCGTAAATATGCAAGATCTCAAATTATTTGCTAAAATATGCAACTACCGCTGAAAAGGGTCTAAATATGCATTTGCATATGCAAATATGCAAATTCATATAATCCGGTCTCTAGTTATCACTATAATCTTTTAAAAATTCCGAAAGGTTTACGTATATGATAAGTGCATATTATATTCAAGATGTAAAAATATATTTCCGGGCACTTAATTGCTAACGCTGGCTAAACCTCATGAGATATATCAAAATATGCTACTACTGAATTGTATATGTTAAAAACGCCTACAAAAAAGTCATTCATGATATTTGTCTATCTCCTATGGATAACCTCCAGCAATCTCGGGTACACATCGGCTGGTAGTAGAATAAGTCGGGAACGCCCTAGTAATACTTAATGCAATATATCTGCACCGGAATGAGATACGGAGTCGAATTAAATCGATATAATGTAGTTGTTTATGAGATACGGAGTCGAATTAAGTCGATATAATGTAGTTGTTTATGAGAACGGAGTCGAATTAAGTCGATATAATGTATTTTTTTATGTGATACGGAGTCGAATTAAGTCGATGTAATGTAGTTTTTTATAAGGTACAGAGTCGAATTAAGTCGATATAATGTAGTTTTTTATGAGATACGGAGTAGAATTAAGTCGATGTAATGTATTTTTTTATGCGATACGGAGTCGAATTAAGTCGATGTAATGCAGTTTTTTAACAGCAACATGGTGGTATACAGTGGTGAATGGTGAAAGAGGTCGGAGACACAGACATTAGCAATATCGAAGCATTGCGGGGTCCGCTAGTAATAAATAAAACATTGATACACAATAAAACCCACATTTACAACTTAGATCTATAGTTTATCGCATTAATATTGATTTTAGACAATTTTTTTTTGTTGTCTTATATATATGGTTGATATATGTGGAATTACTGCCTCTTTTTTCATTATGATATTTGTTGACAATACCAATTAAATAAATACTTCATTGTCACTGTTGACGCAACTATTAATCTTCCATTAACATTATCGTCGCAATTTTTCCCATCCTATTTTACCTACAAGTACCTGTCATTATCCGACTGTACCCACGTTTTTGGGTGACATTTTACAACAATAAAAGTAAATTTCAAAGTTTTTTTATTGATGAAGCCTGTTTGTTGAACATCTCTTTTTTATCAGTGCTGTTATTGATATCAACTCAGGGTAGAAGCCTGTGCAGTGAATATATTTGGTTCTCTCAGTGTCTTTCGTATCCAACCTAGATGCTATGGAAGCTTTTGCATAAAATAAATCATATCTCCTGTGAGTGAAACCAACCATCAACATCTTTGACGAACATCAAAGGGGTAAGTCGGATTCCTTCCTTACTCCATGTTCACCATCTCCAATCATAATTGTGTCAACTTCCAAGTTCACAATTATTTTTTACAGTATTTGCGATTACAGGCACCAAAAAGTCAGCACATTTCACGGCTTTTGGTCATTCCAAGAGCGGTAGTGTACGCTCCGTGTTTGGCCACCTATACCTTATACATAGACATGTGTCTAAAGGCAGCATACCGACTCAGTAATTACTTGCACAAGCTTTGTAATAATAATAATATCTTTATTTTTGAAATTCGCAACTATAACTAAGAAAACATCTTAAGGTAGAATGTTAGAGTAGAATACAAATAAAAAAAATAAATTACTCCATAAAAAATATAAATGTAAACTACTAAAAAATTTTTTTTTTTCAATATAAATGTATGAACGTGTAAAGGAAACAACTTTTAAAAAATACAGAATTATATCTATTCTACTGCAGATTACCCAAACGCAACTATATTACCCATTAGGTGAAATTGACATATTTATGTTAACTTGGCGAACTTTGTGGATCACATAAAATATGTATTCCAACACTATTCTGTTGTATTTTTGTAAATCTATTTGATCACTGTATTTTATACTTTTGTGTGTCGTATTTTTTATCTATTGTAATTTTATTTGTATTATATCTTCTTATTTTTCAAATTTTTTACTAGATTCAATTTCAGAGTTTGTACATGATGTAGGCGTAAAGTATAATATAAGTTTAATTTTTTTTCACAGTCCTCACTGGAGTTTCCTGTTCTGAGACGGTCTGTAGTTTTAAACTTTTTTTATTTATTTTCAAGTTGTCTTTACATCATCTTCATAATGTTTGCAAGTTGAATATCACTTTGTTCTCTCAGCCATGTTTTTACTTTTGTTTTAAATATATTCATTTCCGTTACTTTTTTGTTTAATTTGGTAGAGCATTGTATAATTTCGTAGCATAAAATTTAATATTTCGAGTATCCAGTAGCTTTTGGATTATTGCTCTGTTTGAATATTTATGTTGAGCAGTGGAATATTCAGATTTAATATTTATTGAATAAACTTTTTGTTCATTTGACTTGGAAGTTTTAAAATATTTCTTCCGTCGGAGTTCTAACCGGAACTTTTATAAAATTTTTTAGTACTGCTTTTTGAGCTATGTTGAGCCGCTTTGTGTGATTGCTCAAGACACTTAGCTGTCATCTTAAAGTTGTACTACCTACATGTAAAAGTCCTTTAGGCGTTAAATTTAAAAAAAGAATTATGATATTGGTTATGTAATGATGTAAGTACTTGAGGACGTGTAATGGGCCCAATAAACTAAATTGACAAAAACACCTTTATGTAGGTGTGCAACGCGAGTTCTCATAGCGCAGAAACCTATTTATTGGTTACTATTGTTACGGTTGAACGAGCACGAATTATGTCATGAAAAATTTCATAAAAACAGTTTGTCTACGTTCAAAATAAAGTAAAGCTTTGTTGTCTTTTTTCTGCCTCAATGGACCACACGCCACTGTATTACAATAATTACTACATATTATAATTAATTAATTATTAATCGATATGAAATGCTGATGACAATCTTAAACTAATTATCCATACCCACAAACAACAACAAAAATACATTCTTTGTATAATAGGTATCGCTGCGAATGTTGGTCGAACATAGTTATATCAGTTATATCTTACGCAGATGATACAATTATCATAATTAAGGGTAATGACTGGAAAATTGTAAATGAAAATGCAAATAATGACATCCAAATCCTAAAAAACTGGTTCGATACAAATCTACAATAAATAAATTCAAAACTTACCCCAACATTCATATAATAATACACAACAAAAAATGTAACAAAGATGTTTGTAATAAAACATGTACCATACTAAACCAAACAACTGAAATAAAGTACCTCGGTGTAATTGTAGACCAACATATGAAATGGAACAGACATATATGTGAACTTGTTAAGCGCATTAGAAAATGTATATATATATTCATTAGATTAAGAAATGTCCTCAAGCTAAACAACCTAAAAAAAGTCTATTACGCACTAGTCCAATCATTACTTCAGTATGGAATCATTGGGTGGGGAGGTGCATATGAAAAAATTTTAAGCTCTGTAAAAGTGGTACAAAAACTTATTATTAAAGTAATTTTGAAAAAACAACCAACATTCTCTCCAGCATCATTGTTCAAAATTTTCGAAGTACCAAAAATTGAAGACCTCTATAAAAAAGATGCAATATTACAAATATATAAAGAAACTGTAATAAAAAAACATAAATTTAACTCATCCTTAAGGCATAATTTTACCATCCAAATTCCTCTATTTTCAACACAACAAATGCACAATAATTACATTTACAAAGGCATAAGATATTTTAATAGTCTCCCCGAAGAATTGAAAAAAATACCAGATTTTATTTTATTCAAAAAGAAGGTCAAATTTATCTTTAAAAAAAATTAATATCACCTTTCAAATGTTATAACTTCAATTCATGTTACAACCAAAATTAACGTCACAATCCTCTTTTAAGTTTATATTTATTGTACTCTATTTATGTTAATTACTGATATAAACATGAAATAATTGTGAAATAACTCCTACGCCAAGCTCGAGAGCTAGCACTCTTCATTGGAGTAGAAATTCAATAACATATGTTTTTCACTATTACCTATTTTTACCTAATTTTATATACAATGTAACAATGTTATAAGTTAAATAATAAAAAATAAAAAAATAAAATAGTACCTACTACGAGTAAGTCTACTAACGCAGGCATATTACTCGAATATAGGATTTTTCAAAGTTACTTTTCGACTTCATAAAAGAAAACTCCATTAAAATTTAAATACAAAACATTTTTCGAAAGAAAATCTTTTCGGTTTCTTCAGATTTTTTTGGAGCTAATGAATAATATAAATAAAATTTAAAAAACTTTTTAAAATTTTACAAACTTTACGAGTATTTAAAATACAAATGCAAATGCATATTACTACCGGAAAAAATTAGAAGCGCTAATGATGAAATCCAAATATTGAAATTTTAAAAAATATTTTGAACACAATCTTATCCAAAAAACTGCCTCCATTTGTGACAGACCACGCTATAAGCGTGCTATATTTTCGTGGCGTCACCTATTTAAGCATATCGCTTGCCATACATTCCTATTGGTAGTTTATGGCGAACGATGTGCTAAAATAGACCAAGCCATGATGAGTTTAGTGAAATGTGTCTCCTACCTTAATCTTCAAAATATTCAAAATCTCCTTTATTTTCCAAAGAAAAGATTTATTCTCTAAACATATATTGCGTTATTTTAGATATGTTACATCTACTAGTAGCATACTATTTACAATAAGTACTAACACTTATATCGCATTTACCATATCACATATTGAAAGAGGGTAACTTGTATGTGCCCAACGAGTATACTCGTGGGAGATCCCATGCACTTTTTTATACTCCGAAAGCGAGGACTTTAGCCGGTCAGAATGCACCAATCAACAGAGCGGCCTGTCACTTACAGACAGTTCATCATATATTTTGAAAAAAGTAAAAATTTCACATAATAGTACAAACTGCCCCCATGGCCTTTTATACAACATTGGATTGAATCACCGATTAAATATTCCGTTTGAGTGGCTTTCTTGAAAAAATTGAATTTTTAAACGGACAAAACGATTTATTCATATTCATGTATTTTAAAGCATAACTTGCACAAAGTGTATTTTCATAAAATATTTAAATTAACGCCATCTATGAACGCTTAGATTATAACGTGCGTTACATTTACCCTTAATTGCGCAACCTACACACATATTGTGTATTTATAAAAAAACACGTAGATAGATGTGGCTGTATCAATACGAGAAAGAAAAAAAACTAAGTGAGGGGATAAAATAAAAGCGAGGACTTCTGCCTATCAGAACGCCCCAGTCAACAGAGCGACTGAACTGCCCAACGAGTCTGCATTGACCATCGACATTTTTAACGTAACCTACAGGCAGTTTAACAATTATCTTTTGACGTATGTCACAAAGTAGTGAAACTGACCTTTTTATGTGTTTTGCTATACTTTTTGTCTAATTTGTAATCTTCTCCATAATGTATTGGTGAATAACCGTTTTACGGAGAACATGAAAAATAAATAAATAAATAATAAATAAATAAATAAATAAAAAAATTCCCTTTGTAAATACGAATTTCGTACGAATAACAAAATGAGTTGTGGAAGAACTGTAATGAAATTCTCTACAAAATTTGACTGTGAACAAAGGGATTTATTATGTTTATTTCCCCGGATTCACCACGTTTGGTTCGTTTGTGACAAATTTCATACAAAGGGATGTACTCGGAATGCCTGATAGTAATATTTGTTTACACGGGCGCTGTAATTAATATTTGAACGCTTTGGGCCGCGTTATATTGCCGACTGATAAAATAATAAACGGCTTTAAAACTCCGTTTAAATTTAAAATTCTTTTTTGATTCGTAAAATGTGGCCTGATTTATTTGTACAATAATTATGTTTGCTTTAAATTAATAATAATAATAATAATAATAATATTTGGATGATTTTTATAACGCCGTTCTTGTGCAAAATCACCTCAAGGGCGCCGTACAAATATATAATACATTTTTTCAATGATCTATGTTATCACTAACTTTATATGGAGATAATATACGGTACTATACTTACCTGGTAGGTCACTTAAGATGAACACTTAATTAACATTAACTAGTTGTTTATTAGCGAAATTTAGATACAGGATTTAGGATATAATTGGAAAATTAGATATAATTGGACTTTCTCTCAGGAATGATATATTTAATTTAAGGGTATTACAGCTTAAAAGGGTAAGTTTTTAGTTTACACCTGAATTCTGTTTGATTTGTTATGGATCTTATGGTTTATTCCAAGCCTTTGGCCCAGAGGCTATATTTGGCTTGCGCTTAGGTTCCATCAGTCTGCCTACAGCTGATGATGTTGCTGATCTAAGAGTTGACTGCCTCAGACCAGTGTTTTCCGGGACGCATAGTTGAGAGATGTAGGGTGGGGCCATTTCATTGATGGAATTAAACACCATCCAGCACAATTTGTTCTGGATTTTTTCAGGGCACTTGAGCCAGTGAAGGTTACGAAGGTGTTCTGAAATGTGCGAATATTTAGAAACCTCGGTTACGAGCCGTGCTTCTGCATTAAACACTAAATTAAGTTTGTCAATTTGATATTTTTTAAGGCTGGCATAATGATCCCAGATTCATTTTATACAAGTTATGTAATTGAATACTAGAAAATTTAATTTTATACTATATTCAATGAATTTTGGGTAGGAAGTTCCTTAGTATATAAATTACTATGAGAGATGGTATGAGATGGAGATAGAGGTTTCAGAGTGACAGATACTCTCAGTATCGCTCTGGTGAAAGACCAACATTTAGAATCGAAACTTTTTTTGAAATTGGTGACCAGATCTAAATAGCCAGATACTTCCCAACCTTCCTCCTTTCTATCTCCCTCCCTTCCCCACTCCCTTTATCCTCACAATATACCGCAATCAGGGATGTCATAGTCCCACTCGATCCGGGCAATTAGGACTCTTTTTGCGATACTAATAACAGAACAACATAATATTGTTAGTTTAAAACTATTTTTTCACAAATGTTGTCGAAACTCGTCAATGTACCAGCACATCGAACAAATAAATTATAGATAGGGCGTATCGGCTTTAAAATTGACCCCTAAACCAATTTCAATTTGGTTCACGTGCAACACGTTTATGAAAAAGCGCATGCATTTTATCGCAGTATTTAGATGGCATTGGTCTAGAATGAAGCTAATTAGTCTCCCAGCCATGGTAAGCGGGTTAATTTTCTTCCATCACAAAAATAACCCATATTTTATTGCGGAATTTATTTTTGAAAATTTACAAGAAATCAAAAATATGAATGTTAATTATATACCTACATATACCAACATATACACACATATTACCTTACAGATAGTTTGAGGTCAGCGTATTAACAAATGTACAAAATTTAAAGTATCAAATTTATTGCAAGCAAAGTTTCTGAGGTCATTCTACCCACTCACGATGTCATGTATTCAAATTACGACAACCCCTTTGTCACAAAATGAACGCTCTACGCATATGAGTTTAAAAGCTTGTACAACAAGTTAACATCATGTTGGATTGTTAATTTAATTGATAAGTGAACAAACTACACCATGGAATTTGGAGGTAACTTTGTGCTCTGTTTTATATTATATGATACAAATATTTAAAATGTAAAAATTTCCCGAAAATAATCAATGAGGAAATATGACTACTTTGAATCGATCAAATTTAAAATGTTATAATGCGAAACAAATAGATCCAGTTTATATTACCAATCAATTACTATCAAAACAACAAAACGTTTGCAATAACTTCTCGTTTATTTACTATTCATCTAACTTCCTTCAACATCAAGAGTTGGTTCTTCTTTTCAAGTATCGGCACTTCACAACACTTTATTACCCTGGACCAATAGTACCAGCAATAAACTTGTAGCGAACGCGTCCCGTCAGAGCAGAAAAGAGCAAATTGTAACGGGACCAATTGGAATTGAATGCCTCGCCTTAAACTTTAAACAAGAGTGTGTCCATAAAATGCGCCATTGCTCTTTGTGCTCCTTACGTACGAATGTCCGAATATAGAAAGAAAATGTGATTTGCTTGTTCTTCTGGTCAACCTATAAATTAAACAATGTGGGTATTTATTTTAAACTATCTCAAATATATACTAACGCAACAAGACTTACATTAGTGAGATAATTTATGGCGTACATAGAGCAGTGGCGGTCGGTAACTTTTTTAAGAAGGGATGATGAACAAAAGTATATAACTACTATCAAGTAATATACATCCATAGACTTTCCAGTCCCAACTGCTACCAACCGTCTGAAGCCAGTGAGACTATGGCATCCCCAATTGTGGTATGTTTTGATGCTGAAGGTAGTGGGGAGGGAAAAGAGATGGGGAAGAGGTAGGCTGGAAAGTACCTGGCTATTCAGATTTGGTCACCAAACATGGCCAAATTCATTTCAAGCAACTAATTAATTCTGAATGGTGGTCTTGGGACCAGGGCGATTATGACAGTATCTTCCGCTCTGGTACGTGCCGAAAATATACAATACGTTATTTTTAATTTAAAAAATTGTGAAATCACACAAATCAATCAAATAAAATATATTTATAAAATCGTATTATCAAAAATAGTTCGGATCGACACATAATAATTTTATTTGTAGGCTTCTTAAGATCTTCTAACTTGATGTGTAAAAATAGTTAATGGATCGACACATAATAATTATATTTGTAGGCTTCTTAAGATCTTCTTACTTGATGTGTAAAAATAGTTAATGGATCGACACATAATAATTATATTTGTAGGCTTCTTAAGATCTTATTTGATGCGTAAAAATAGTTAACGGATCCTCACATAATAATTATATTTGTAGGCTTCTTAATATCTTATTTGATGCGTAAAAATAGTTAATGGATGGACACATAATAATTATACGAGCATCTGTAAGCTTCTTAAGATCTTATTTGATGCGTAAATTGTACAATTTGGTGGTTAAAATCAAAGATAGTTGCAAAAATTTCTCTTTAAAAGGTTTTTGTTGATAAGTACCTACCTAACTACGTACCCTATTTATCATTTTAGACAACTCATACTTACCTACAAAAACAAAAGGGTTTCATTTCTCTGATATCGCTCCGGTTGAAACACTTCCTAGAATTACTCATGTCTACCTACAGCAGTTTTCATGAATGGGACAAAGAAACTCTTTGTCCCAATTTTTCAAAGACCTACCGCGGATTCCATTGAGAAATCTAATACACATAAATACAACATGATAAACTCCACAGTATTATAGTTTCAAATAAAAGGTTTTTTAAAAAATGTCGTAACTAGCAATACGATAAAAGGACATTTAAAATATGATCCGAACGTTCAGAAAAAATTGCAATTGAATAAAGTCCTATTGGCAATCTAAATTACGTTTCCTGCTTTGCTGACAAATTTAATTTTACCTAGGACCAAATAATTCACCCGCATATCCAGGAGATACCCAAAAGAATGCTGGTTGAAATAGATATGTTTTTTCTCTATTATCCCTTATTATCCCTCATAAAACAGAAGGCAGTTCTGGCAGTTCTGGCAGTTATTGTATTATGTACGAGTATGTAGGTACTACGTCTTGTCAATAATAATAATTAAGTTAGAATGTACCTACTTTACAATGGATTATAATTATATACTGTTAGTATATCCCAATTTAATAAAGATATTCTCCATAAACACTGCATCATGTATCACTTTTATGTAAAAGCTTTTTAGGCGTATAAATAAATATGTCAAATGCATACATACGTTTGTATTATCGTAGAATATATCGTAGGTAGTTCATGAATAATCATAATTTTGAGATAAAATATTGAATCAACTATTTACGGACACAAAATAGCATTTTCAGGACAGTATAATGTGATATGAATATTTTTTTAGAAAATAAGTTACATTTGAAAATTAATCGACTTATTACGTTATTAAATTAAATAAATCTTTAATATTGAGTTATAAATATGGTCAGTTATTTAGTATCGTTATATATCGTGACCGGTAGGTGGCTGAGTTGACATCGCGTTTGGGTCCCACCCAGGTGTAGTGTATTCACTTCCTCGGCTGGCTAAATCCTCCATCACGACACAAGCAACATTTTCGGCTTACTGTGGCGGAAGCAGGAGATTTTCAAATATTGTCAGATTATTCGTATTCCGGGAATGTTTGACTTTCTTTAAAAAAAAACGTATCCTAAGTATCTAAGCTTCTTATCGATTTTACAATTTGACACGTACCTACCCATTTTAAAAAACGTAAAAAAGTTACCTTTGCCCAGTACCTACCTAATTCCAAACATAAAATACTTTAAATTTATAAATTGATCGATCGAGAGACAATAATCTTCAGGCAAACAGTTTTGATATTTATGGAAAAAAATGAATGATATGATTGTGCGTATTTCATGCTGCTATAGCTCACCGTTCGAGAGTTTTCTAGCATTATACAAACAGAAAGTATGCTAGAGTTTAAGATGATACATAGGTACATCAACCGTACAGTTTTCCATGCAACCTTTGAGGTTGTAAGTCGATCGATATTGTCAACACAAGTCGTAATCCAACGTTACTAGAAACGGCTTAAATGCTTAGTAATTTAATCTGACAAGGTGCTTTCTAACCTCCCTCTTCCACATTTCTCCACCCCCTCATTCCTAGTCTTTCTCACAAGATTTCCAATTGAGGCTGTCTTGTATGACGGTCACATAAAAATAAAAATAAAACCCTTGCCTCGGGCACACTTAGACGAGGAAGCAGGCCAGAAGAAAATAAAAATAGTTATTTTTTTCATTCCCTCGGGTCCAACGAACAAAATAATCCAAGCATACGCTCTAGGGAGTAGGGAATAAACGGATAAACAACCTCACCACGCCTTTAGGTCCAACAATAAAAATATATTACTGCAGAATGAAAAGCATTTAATAATAAAATGAAATCGAGTGTACTGGACAAGTGGTTTGTTTCTGACAGGTGAGGATTTTCTTCAAAACGTAATTGTGAAAAGTATCTACTCGGTGTAGTTGGTATTCTAATATACAGTGGTTGCATAACCCGTTTTGCGTGCTATATTTGTAAGAAGATTCCTCGAATATTTTAAATGACCTTGAACATCTGGAGTTACCACATATTAATTGTGCTAACAGTACTGAAATCAAATATTAACTCCGAACCACAACGCCCCGGTGCGATATAAAGACGAAATAATATTGGTTATCATTTATTTTTAGAAGCGCCTCGAAACCTTCTTAACACCAACATATTTTGAAAATGGGCCTAAATATTTACATATTATTATTAACTGAAGGCTTTTTTGCCTTTGGTAACTAACTAATCCAACTTTTGTAAATTCAATTATGCCATATAAAATAATTGATTAACTTAATTTAACCTAACCTAGCCATTTTTCTAAATTAAGTTGTGCTTTCTTAAAATTACTGCATGAACAAGATAAATATTCGCATTTACGTCAGTAAATTGGCGACACATTTTCTATAAAATTTTAAATCCATGCCTGTCAAACCTGGGATTTTCCCGCCCTATTTCACTTCTAAGTGATTCCTTAAATATTAATGTATAAACTGTCAGCTACGCTTTCGAGGAAAAGAAAACGTTCTCAATTCAAACGCGAATAACACCAACGCCAGCTGGAGAGGAAACGCTTTGTTGTCGCTTTTATAAACCAGGCGTTCTAGTGAAAGCGTTAAACTGTTTGAATTTTAAAATTTGTTCTTTATGATTTGTTGCCAACTCTAATAAAAAGTACCTACCTACCTATTAAATGTATGTACATAGGCAGTTTAGCACTAATGGCTTTACTTTTACGGTTAAACCTGATTATAGGAAAAAGCATTTAAATTTGTGGAAAAAATGTTAGAGTAAATCATAAAGGAGAATCAAAACTAGTGCGAATGTAAGATAAAGACGATTATGAAACAACGTTTTCCATTAAATTTAGCGCAAGGTATTCAATTGGTCGCTGGAACTATGGCATACCTATTGCCCATTGCGAGAAGTTTGTTAGATTGAAATAATTAGAAGAGGATAATGGTGAGAAGAAGAGGAAGTTTGGTGATGGTGATTCAGATCGATTCACTAAACATAGATAAACTTACTCCAAGAACGGTTTCGATTCTAAATGGTAAGCAGTAGTGAAAATGAGTATTGCTGGTTTATTAGAAATCTCTTCAAACTTTTGGTAATCCGGTTATAAACAGGACTTCTGGCTGCTTCCTGATAAATTTAAGTAAATTCGCAATAATATCGGAAAACGTGTTTATGCACCTGCGTTTGTCTTAATAATATATAATTACGAAAGACGAAAATGTTATGATTTTTATGAACACGTGTTCCAACAACTCATTGGTATTAGGAAATATCAGGAAACCTGTCAATGCATTAACCTATCAGTCCTGCAATCCCGTTTTAACAGGAGAGCGAATAATTTGAAGAGATTCTTAAGTTTTCTCCGTGGATCAGGAGAATAACTTCGTTACAGAGTGAAAGCATTTTTCACTCCGGAACGAGGTGAAAATAATTAACTTTAAATTATATGGCGCTATCAATTCACGCGATTACCTATGTTGTGATGAGCTACTAGAATATTCGGGAATGTTCCCCCATGCAAAACGCATCGTATTAGAACCTACTAGCGAAAATTCGTTAGTACTACCCATCTACCTACTCGCTGGATTATTCTCGATGCATTCGCTCCTTATATTAACGACAGTGTGAAGGTACGTGAGGGTCAATCAGTCAGTCAACAGTCAGTTACAAGTGAGTACCTTGCGAGGCCTGCGAGCAACTGATCGGCCGCCCGGCCTCACTCCACCACCATGAGCTATGGACCCACTACGCCCGGCGTTGCTCGGACCTTTAAGGACCTTCTACAGATAATCATGGACTCCATGGGATTATAATTAGCGAGCGGTTTCGACACGTTCGTGTCATTAACGAGCTATTTTAAAACTAAATTTTTAAGTGCAGAAATATGGGGTTTTATTTAGTTTAGTTCTTTGGTGGGAGGGGATTTGAGGGAGGGGGGGGGTTGAGACGTTGAGGGCGCATTAGAAACATTAGAAATCAACAAAAAAAATAATTCAAGCATTAATATAGTTAATAAAATAATAGCACCTTGCAAATCACCTCTATTGACAATGTTCCCCGTTATGTTGACTCCTCCCTTCGTTTCCCTCTCAACCCCCTCCCCCTCCCTCAAATCCCCTCCCACCAAAGAACCAAACTTAATAAAACCCCATATTTCTGCACTTAAAAATTTAGTTTTAAAATAGCTAGTTAATGACACGAACGTGTCGAAACCGGTCGCTCGTCGTTTTTCCGATGGCTGATGGCGTGAAGTTTTAAAAACTGGCACAGAAACTCTTGAAATTTCAAAAATGGCTTACGAGGATGATGCTGCAGACTCAAATGAAAAACAAACTCTGAATAAGTGGCTCCTCTCACACAAAAAAAAATAAATCATTATCTAATAAAAGCATTATCTTGTTGTTTGATCTCACTTGACGAGCTTTTTTGGGGCGAGGCATATTTGAAGTCTTCCATTGGATTGTCGCTTGGTTTGAGTCTTATCCATAGCGCTTTGATTCGTTACCTGGGTTTGGGTCATTCACGAAAATCAGTCATCTGAAAAACGACCATACAAATCAGCAAAAAATTCACACCAGCCAATAGGACGACTTCTCATTCGAAGTGCTTGGCATACTGACTGGGGAAAGGTTGATTTCCGCTAGTCATGTCATAAAATTGACAGCTTTAATGAAACGATTACATGACGAAATTAAACAATCGAAAATTTCATCTAGCTACTACAATAATTACATTACCTAAATTACACAAGGATCAAATTAAACACGGAACCAATTTCAAATGGACGAAATTTCACCAACAATAGATAGGTATCTATTAATATTACACAAGATGGAATTACAAGATTTAAGCTTTTTGTTTTGTTTTATAGGGTTTATACTTTATTGTTTGTGTGAGTTTAAATTATGTGCTAAATTATTATTGTATTGATAAAACAAATTGATTGTTGCACACAATTAAAACTACCAACGGTCTCCTTGGACTAGCAATACGGGTAGCGCTCTGGTGTAAGACCACCATTTAGAATTGAAAAGTTGCTTGCAACGGCTTTTAGCCAAGTTTGGTGACCAGATCTGAATAGCCACTCTTCCCACCTTCCTCTTTCCCATTTCCTCACCCTCCCCACTGCCTTCGTCAGTTGGGACTCTTTTGCGATATTTACATAAAAAAAAAACAAATATGTCATAAATAACGGTATTGTGGGTAGAAGGAACGCACTTATCCATTGTGTTAACCTCACTGACATCAATGAACGTAAATAATTCGACATTACACAGGTTAGTTGTTGTATTAATTAATTCTAAGAAATAGGGTATAATTTAAATCAATTGAATAAATACCTTACCCAGCTTAGATTGTGTGGTTCCACTCTCTAGCACTGCTTGGCAGGATTGAATGTGTATAGGTACTCACTGAACCGTGAAGTTAACCCGTCGATTACAAAGAAACTTGATTTTGAGTGTGTAAGCAACTCCAGTGGGGTATATTAAATCAACCCTCTTTGAGATGAAGAATGAAGATTGGGAATGAGGGCGAGATAAAAGGGTGAAGTGATTGTATTTATTATTACTGCGATAATTCGCAAATCTGAGCCCATGCACGGAGAAAACATACCGGTATAAGATATTGCTAATTTATTGAAAATCTCTTAAAAATAATTCGTATTCCTGTTAAAAACGGGACTGCAGGCCCCATTAGACAGGAACCTACGAATTAAATGACAGATTTCTTAATGAACTTCAGCAAAACACGATTTTTTATGGCGATGTGGGAACACGTGTTCATAAAAACTCTGATATTTTCGAATTTTCAATCAAAAATAACCTGATAAAAGCAGCTGCATGAACACGTGTTCCGATATATTATGAAAATACTAACAGTTTGTTAGAAAATAGAATTATCTATCACATTTTTAACAGGATTTTAATAAATCAGTAATACTCATTTTACTCCGTGACAAAGCAAAAGGATGAGGGTCACAATTTTTTTCATTTTTTCGGAATTAATTTATTGACTTAATTTAATTAAATTAATTTATTACTAATTTGTATTTCAAGTTGTGCTTTTATAAACATTTAATAGTTATAGTTCTGTATAACAGGGCTGACAGATTACGCTATACACATCATGGCTTGTCCTATTTCAGCATATCGCTCGCCATACAATCCCAAAGGGAATAACTTATATCTAATATTTCATCATATTTATTAGATACATTAGCTGATTGTACCCGGCGTTTCTGGGGGTTATCCTTGGAGATGGGCATTTACCATAAATAACTTTTCTGTAGGCCTTTTTAAGATATGCAATTTCATATTACATTATTTTGACACATCTCATAAGATTTAGCCAGAGTAAGCAATGCAAGGGCCCGAAAATAATTTTTTTCGGCTTGATAACAAAACATCGATTTTGTCTACTTTCTTCTTAGTATGCTTGTATTATATATATATATAAACCTTCCGGAAGAAATTCTCTAAATGATAGTTAAAACCCTATCAATATACGTTACGTAGTTTAGAAGAACTAAGCGCACAAAGAGAAAGAAGCGGACATCGAGTTTGTTTTATGAACGTGAATAATATAGTATTTTTAACTTCATTTTATATTAAGTTGAAACAGGAAGTTTGAAATCTTGTTTTAAATTAGTTTTTCATGCACAGATTAAAATGAGCACGGCCGATTTATTCTATCCTGTTAAAAACGTATTTGCAATCCATTTCCTGATAAAACCCATAAAGTCCATTTAGAATATATCAGAACACGTGTTCATGCAGATGTTCTTTTCCTGATTTATTTATTTATATAATGACGAGATTCGACAATATTAGTATTAACACGTGTTCCGCCGTCCTCATACTTTTGCATAACATAACATTCGCGTTTTACTGATACTTTGTTAGGAAATCTGTCAATTCATTCGTTTAAGGTCTGCGGTACGGTTTTTAACAGGAATACGAATAATTTGAAAAGAATTTCAATAAATTAGCAATAATTCATATCAGTAAGTTTTCTCCGAGTGTTCAGTAAGTTCTTCGTCGTGAAATTTGAACAGATTTTTTTTAATTAAATTTCAAGGTAAACGCAAATATTTTCAATAAAAATATATAAATTTGTTTTATACCACTTTAATTTTAATTACACTCTACTGGTTTCGGAAGCACTCTTCCTTCGTCAGGAGAATATTAAAACTTATTCTCCTGAAGAAGGAAGGGTGCTTCCGAAACCGGTAGAGTGTAATTAAAATTAAAGTGGTCTAAAACAAATTTATATATTTTTATTGTAAATTATAACGAGCTACAAAGTAAATTCTTATTACAAATATGAAAATATTTTAATTTATTATTGTCATTTATTGTGAGCTATGATGTGATATTAATTTAACTGAAAAAATATTAAAAGAGAACCCTTATTATTCCAGTTCAAATTCCATTTTAAGAAAAAGGGGTAGCAACTCGAGTGAAACCGTGTTATAACGACTAGCGATAAATAATAGCATCACTGACTCCACGATTCCTTTCATAGCAATATTCCTAGATGCATCCAATTAATTATAATTGGATCTGTAACTTGTGACATTTGAAATGAGTTTCTGTCTCTTGTCTTTATGCGAAATGTCTTCTAGCGGAAGACATTAAGCCAACGGGGTTTCTGATGAAGACACGATAAGAAAACATTGAATACATTACACAGTTTCTAGATGTCTGTGTTTGTTGATAAACTAGTCAAGGCTAGAACGAGAAGACTTCGTAGAAGAAAAACATGTTTTGACAGATGTGTTGTAAGTTTTCGAGTTCTCAAAATTATGATGGTAATAAATGTAAGGTTATTAGACGGCATAATACCTAAAACGCTGAAACTTTAAGGTCGTGGTTCAAAACTAACTTAACATCTTCTGTGTAAGGCCTTAAATAATCGTACAAGTTACCCTATTTTTGGTTTTTAATTTGCAATCTTCTTCGTCTGCTTTCATTTTAGTAAAGACTCGAGATTTAAATATAAAGGTTTCTATGTATATGAGGATCGTGTCATGCTTTTAAGAAAAAATCTTCTTTAAAGAAGAAATCTTCTTTCTGTGTAAGGCCTAAAATAACCGTACAAAGAACTCTATTTTTTTTCTAATTTGCAGTTTCTTTGTCTGCTTTCGTTTTAGTAAAGACTAGTGATTTAAGTAAATATGTTTCCATCTAAATAAGGGTTGTGTCATGCTTTTTAAAAAGTTTTTCCAGAGCAGAAAGTTATTTTAATGATAATTTTGTAACATTTTAAGAAAAAAATATTATGTGGAATATATCTTAGAAAAGTTCTTCTTTCTGAAATGTTAATCTTTAGACAGCCTTTCATATAAAGAGAGAAAAAATAACTACATTTTTCGACTGTAAAAGGCGAAAACGAAACGCAATCTTTGTATTCAACATAATTGCGAAAATCCGAAGGAGTCACGAACATTCTCCAGCGTTATTGTAAATTCTTGAATCCAATATTGAAAGTTAGTGTTGTCTCTTTGAGAATTATTATAAAACGATTTGACCTGACTTCACCACCGTTTGCATAATGCAAAATATTCTCTTATTTTTACACATATTTTACATTAGCTCCATCCAGGAGGCCATCTTTGGGGATGCTCGGTGGGGGTATTTTTAAGAAAACGAAGGAGAAGAGAGGAAGGAGAGGAAAATCTGGGAAGGAAAAAGGTGTGAGGGGTGGGTAGGAATCTGGGGGTCAGTGTGTCCAGGAGTGACGGGCGTCTGAATTCATCCCTCCCACTGAGGTGCAAAGCGATGGGTTGAGAAAGTTCTGTTCGATGCCGGTCTCACAGTAGGTGGACAGAAGCATCCGCCGCCAAGACCTAGACAAATCATGAGATACGCTTACTCATGATTTCTTTAGCGAAATGTACGGACTGTGCGCTACAAGTGGTTTGCGACGTGAATACACAATAACGACAATAGTTGCATATTTCAGTGGAAAAGGGCAATTATCAATATAGCCTTAAGCAAAAAAATTCTCTCACGGAAGACAGCTGAATTGTCTTAGAAAAATGTTACCGAAATTCATCCTATAAAACAACGAAAATATATTTATTGGTCACTTACCTTTGCCACTTTGTGTAGCAGCGCAGTCGTGGAGGAGGTCTTGAAGAGGCCCAGGGCCCTGCGCCTCAGGCCCTGGCCCAGGCAGGCCTCCACGGCGGCGCACAGTGACGTCACCGCCCCCGAGTCCTCGCGCACTCCTCGCCGCGTCACCGCCTCCTCCATCACCTGCTTCACTTCCCGCTTCACATTGCCTATGAGGCGCTCCTTGAAGTCGACCACGGCCGCATCTAGACAGAAATCTAACATTACCAATAGCTCAAGCGCATACCCGCTTCAAATTGCCTATGAGGCGCTCCTTGAAGTCGACCACGGCCGCATCTAGATAGAAATCTAACATTACCAATAGCTCAAACGCATACTTCATCACCCGCTTCAAATTGCCTATGAGGCGCTCCTTGAAGTCGACCACGGCCGCATCTAGACAGAAATCTAACATTACCAATAGCTCAAACGCATACTTCATCACCCGCTTCAAATTGCCTATGAGGCGCTCCTTGAAGTCGACCACGGCCGCATCTAGACAGAAACCTAACATTACCAATAGCTCAAACGCATACTTCATCACCCGCTTCAAATTGCCTATGAGGCGCTCCTTGAAGTCGACCACGGCCGCATCTAGACAGAAACCTAACATTACCAATAGCTCAAACGCATACTTCATCACCCGCTTCAAATTGCCTATGAGGCGCTCCTTGAAGTCGACCACGGCCGCATCTAGATAGAAATCTAAAATTACCAATAGCTCAAGCGCATACTTTTCACTACCCGCTTTACATTGTCTATGGAGCGCTTCTTGAAGTTCATGTACGACTGAGCAAATCTAATGAATTCAGATGAAATTTTGGTTTTAATTTATTTAAAAAAAAATACTAGAAACATATGTTTTGAACGCAAGGTCTACTACTGTTCTCAAAACTATTAGACAATTTCCAAATAAGAATTTTATGGCAAATTGTCTCAAATGCTTTTCTTAAATCAGAATAAACAGGGTGTACTTATTTGTTTTCTTTAAATGCATTGTTTTAAAAAAAATTATAGATAATTCAGTTGGAATGGGTACTTCTACCTGACATACTTTAAAACTGGTAAGGTGCTACACTATTACAGGATTTATTTGTGTAAAAAGTTTATTCAGTATCAGGATTTCAAAGAGTTTATGTATGGTGGATTAAATACATGTTGGTCTGTAATTACAAAAATTACTTTTAAATATTTTAAATAAAATAAATTAAAAAAATAACGTTCAATCTCAAGTTAATTGAAAAATATTTCTTCTTCTAACACAGCAAACTTATTTTGTGGCACCATTTTAATTGAAATTTATAAAATACTTCGTTTTTACCACTTTTATTGTTTATAACCAACATGTTTCATGAGCAAAGCTCACTTCTTCACACTTCGGAAGAAGTGAGCGTTGCTCATGAAACATGTTGGTAATGAACAATAAAAGTGGTAAAAACGAAGTATTTTATTAATTTCAATGAATTATATTATATTGTCCTCTTACATGGAATAACTGTAAAGATATAATGTAGTATTTTTCTGTTTTTTTCCGACTTTTTCTCCGGGTTAAATGTTCCCCAAAGGAAAAACTAAACCCTTCCACACACTTTACGACAAATGATCATCTAGTCAATCAACATTATGCAAGTGCATTATATAAGCAAAATAAATACAAAACAATACAAGAACAACACGTCAACTCACCAGAGATCAAATGGGAAAATAATTCACCGACTCCAGATATTTTTATATCAGAGGGTTCGGCTCGGTAGAACTTCTAACTGGACCTATAAATCCTACTGATCCCTCAATATAAATATTTTAAAAATCTTTCGTAATCCTATTTTTATGTATAAATTCTTTGACAGATCTAATACGCCTAAATTTTGAATGAGAGAGCTAGGTAATCTAGGTAGGTAGCCAGTAGCCGAAATAACAAATGGAAAATTAATATTTTCGTGTGTATTCATATTATGTAGTTAGTAAGTGAAATATTTATATTTATTTAACTATGTAAAATAAAATAAATAACCCTTTTTGAAAACTAGGAGTCAAATAACATTTTTCAGAAAATTAAATTTATATAGAGGAAAGATCCACCATATAAAAAGAGATTAAAAAGTTTTGTGAATGGAAAAGCAATTACTTTGATACATTCTTTGATAAATACTGTAGCTATGTTATCCGGTCCCGCAGTTTTGAGGTTATTTAGAAATTCAATTTTAGTTATTACATTAGAGAGACTTATGGTACCTACACTGTGAAATATCACGAGTTTTATCTGAAGATGTTATAAAATACATAACATTATTTATAGCAATTCACACTAAATCTTCATTTGGTCAAAGAAATTATTTTTATCAGGCTCCACTTATATTTAATATCCTTCCAGAACACATTTAAATCTTCTAATTCCTTGTGTACTTTTAGAAAGAATGTTACATTATTTGTGCTAGCCGAGGATTACCAACAATTTTTGATCTTTCTCCTTTTAAATTAATGGCAGAATATGTTTAATCTGTATATTTTTTTATCCTCGGCCTTTTATAATGTAATTCTTTTTTTTCTTCTCTCTGGTCCTTTATTAAATTTATGGTATATTTTTTACAATCAACTATTAACATATGGTCACCCTACACGTTTACTACATTTTACTATAATGAATAGGCTGGAATTATATTAATCTGTACCATGTAGGTACTTAATTTGTAGAAACATTAATGTGACAATATTGTCCTCTCAATATTTAATCTTTTTGTTGTTTCTAATATTTTGTAGAATTATTAACCTCAACACAGACTTGTCCTAGTGAGATTAAACATTCTAACGTTAAAAATATATAATGTAAAGAAACCATAAATAAAACAACAATTTATCATATTTATTTTATTGAATCATTTTGTGCTTCAGCAAAATTGAATACCATCACTTCCTACAATTGTTATTTTGAGATTGATACCCATTCCACGTTTAAATTAATGTAAAAGTAGGAAGTATTTCAAAAACCATTTTTGTAGCTTTAAGTAGATGCTCTTTATCATAACTGTTTATATTACATAATTATATCACCTGTGACAAGTAAAAATATGCTTTTTTGAAAAACAGCACCATCTTTTGGACGGTAAAGCAACACGCGCTATTTTTTCTCTTACTGCACAGGCAGACTGAGCCACAACAACGCGTGGCGGGGTTTTGCTAGTGCCAAATGAGAACACATAATGACTTTTTATAATGCACATAAAAAAATATAAATACCCATATGGAAATTAATATAGGTATAGAGATCTGAATACTGTTGATTCGAATAATGAGTTTGCAAGGTTATTATGTGCCTACTTAATATATCAACTGTACCTACCTTTATTACAAATTATTCACAATAATCTAATACCAGAACATCCTTTGGACATAGGTTTTTCTTATGAAGCTTGGTTTTTTTTTAATATGCTCGCTGTAAATATAAAAATATATGTTCGTTGAATCTATACAAAAAAATGGTAAAAAAATTGCATACTGGCTAAGAGTGGTGATTTTGGATTGCCCATGCCTTCTGTCACTTATCACCTTAGGAGCCCCATATTCGATGTGATCCATCTGTGTATATGTTATGTGAAGTACTTATTTGATTAAATATAATTGTAAAGCTGCTCATCTCGAAACGGAATTCTATATTGAGATGAGCAGCTGAGAAAAAAAACTCCATTTTTATTATATAATAAAATAAAATTAACATTATGAAATAAATAAATAACATGCATAAATTCAGCATACCTTTTGACAAATAGCAGGTATTTTGATAAATTCGATGAAAACATTTTTTAACGAATTAGTATTACCCTAATAGCTTTGAATAACAGTTACCAACCAAGTAGTACTTACGGGCATTACTTATTGCTAAATATATGGTAATATTATGTAAACGTATAATTTAATATTCAACTATCAAAGGGCGAGTGCCTAAACAGAGCGATTTTAAGCGGCAGAAACTACGAAGTTGTGTCCCCAAATAAGTTGTCGTTTTGGCACATTAGCCAAATGAGATTAAATTTTAAACTCTGTGGTAACATATATATTAACATATATAAATTACAATATTAATAAGCCGACATTTGATATTTCAACGAGCCATAGCTCTACGGCTATGAGGCCTTATAAAGGAAACGATGAACAATGAAGTTAGATGTACATATAGTTTTGTTAATCAAGTATTTTAAAGGTTTCAATGAAATTTCCTCCGGTATCCCACAGGGTTCTAACCTCGGACCATTACTACTTATTTTATACCTTAAAAGTAATAATAATACTGTTCAATCTTGTAGTGCTAAAAAAATATTTCAAACCACAGTCAATATTATTTTGAATAATGTATACTTATTATAAAACGGACTTTAAAAAAAAAAAGATTATTTGGATTTACAGATGTAGAGGGCAGTAGCGGCTCGTGGCTTTTGGGTGTGCTAGAGACCTAATATTACAAAAAATGGCATTTTTGGTGTTATTGTAGCTGAAAACGTTTTTTTTAATAATAGATTCCGTTTGGCCTTAAAAAATCAATTTTACGAAAAAAACGTTTTCAGCTAGAACATCATTAATGCCATTTTTGTAATGTTAGCAATCTAGTACACCCAAGTCACGAGCCGCCAATGGTAGTGGACTATTAGTATATTTAATCGAGAAACTGTCATTAAAATATCCACAATGACACAAGATCCAAGTTTGAAAATTAATTTTTAACTCTTTTACTAATTTATGTTAGACTTTCTGAAGTTGTTTTTAGTTTTGCTCTTAACTCGATTGAATATATGATTACATTTAGTTCATGTTGTGGTAGTCTTTTCCTAGCTATAGGGCATGTTATTCTGAAAATATGATATCTGAACGCTGTATCAGATAATAATTTAGTTAGAGTTTAAGTCAATTGGAGTTAATCAAAGTCAATGATTTACTAAAAGTTGTATGATTTTGCTGAGGCGTATAATTAGAAATTAAATGTGAGCGATTTATACCTAACATTTCGTCCACGCCACGCTGCACAACGCGCAGAGCCGCTCCCAACTAATAAATTATTAAATACTTGAACATTGATAGGAAGACCCGTACACTTTATTTGCCCTTTTGCTAAATGAGAGCGGCTCCGCGCATTGTACAGGCTTCGTGTGGACGGAACCGATGAATTGTGTATTTACGAATATGTCACAAAAATTCTTGATGATAACAGTTAATATATCAGAGTCTTCCTAGATCTAAACAAAGCATTCGACACTGTTTCAACAAAAGCCAAAAAAAACTAGAATGTATTGGTATCAGAGGTCTTCCGCTAGAATGGTTGCAAAGCTATCTATCCTCACGCTCATAAAGAATCCGTATTGACTGTAATTTGAGCGAATCTACTAATGTTGATTATGGAGTGCCTCGGGGCAGTGTATTGGGCCCGATACTCTTCCTAACATACATAAATGATCTTTGTAATTAAAAACTTCAAGGTGGTCAAACAGTCACCTTTGTTGATGATACAGCCATTCTATTTGCAGCCTCTACCTGGGAAGAGGCTGCCAAGCTGACCGAGAAACGAATGAAGACAGCGAGTAAATGGTTTAAAAATAATCTCTTAATAATGAACATAACCAAAACACATCTGTTTTTCCATTGACAGTAAAGGAAAACCAGACTCAATTTTTCAAAACACATACCTACATAATTGCACCTCGGGCTCTTCCCTTTTCCCTGCCAAAAAAAGATGAATCAATCAAATACTTTGCTGGAGAACACATATATTATATAAAAATATACGGCCAAGGTACGTAAATTAATACATTTTTTCAAGAATTATACTTAATAATAAATTAATTAAATTTGAGAATCCATAATTTCGGACTGCATATTTACCTGTGGAGGTGCAGCATCCTCAATCTATTACCTCTCGAAAGAGAACAACGAAAAGTACTAAATGTTATGATAAACACATCTCACAGACATCTCACTAAAGCGCTATATAAAGAATTCCAACTCCTCTCGGTCTGTCAATTATTTATTTATTGTCATAATACTGTCGAAACCACCCCAACCTCAACAAATCAGTCTCCCATGACCGCAGTACTAGAAGCGCGACAACAAGACTTCTGCAAGTACCCTCGACTCATACTTTCCTCGGTCCCTTCATATACAATAGGCTAGATTTCCAACTAAAACATCTTATTCACGAACGGTATTCAACACTAGATTTTTTTCAAAAGCTTCATAATGAGTGATCTCTCGACTGCTGAAAATATCATGCATCCCATCATGTGAACTTAATTTAATTTTCTCTTTTTCCAGTGGACAGAGAAGTTTTTCGAAATATTTTTGTTAAACTTTATAATGATATTTTCTAATTTTATAGTTATCCATTAAATAAATTGATTAAAATCAATAGATATAACATAACGCGTGTATCAAGTTTTTATTTGTCTATATTTTATTTGCCTCTATTTTTTCGATTTTTGACACTTTTGACGCTATTCCTGTATTGTTTTAATTTAAATATAAAACATGTTTTTATTTTTGAACGTACTAAAATGAAGTTGCAGACAACTACAACACGGCGCAAGCGTACCATAGCAAGTAGGAAAGTATGATAAAATGTAATAAAATATGTAATATTACATTCGAGAAATGAACTAAGCACTAAGAAATCCGTATAGGTATAATATATTTTAAATAGTGTATCATCTGTGTATACAGTGCCATGACAAAAAAATACCAATTGTGAAAAATAACAGCAGATAAACAAAAATAATATTCAAAAATTTACAATACGTTACATAATATCTCAAATTTGTTTTAATAATGGCAACATTATAATACTTTTGCGAATTATTGTTAAACTCCGAAAAGTTAAATTCGGTTAAAATAATAATATGGTAAAAGATTGAATTTCAAGCCTGATGGATAAACTTGGGTTAAATTGACCTTTTTGTAATTTCGCGAGGTTGCGTTTCCGAGTGCTACAGTGCCTTAGCAAAGTTGAAGGGCTCTTGTAATATTTCAAAGGGATTTTCACGTAGCGGGGCGTCGTAAGTCATTTAGTTAGGTACATTAGAAAATTCGCCCTTCACGTCTGGCCATACTTCATCCTAAATTTAAAGCGTAATTATATTAATGTTATAAAAGTAAGTTTTACTCATTGCAAGTTTGTAATGGAATTTAAAGATAATTTATTGAAAGTAAACCAACTTTATATATTTGTTATAGGCACATTTTAAAGGAAAATTTAAAGTGGAAAATTGCTTTGGAGTGAAGGTTTCAATTATTTTGAAATTTCAATTTACTTACCTAATTCAAAGTGGAAAGCCAAATGCAAGACAATTGCATTACGGAGAGAGAAAACAAATAAATTACTTATTAGCATCGAATAGTTACACTCTTCTCTTGCTATCACGCATCCCTTGTTAGACCTTCATCATCCCTTGTTATATGAGAATAGTTTCATCACGTGTGTGCTTAAAAACAATATAAAGTTTAATAAACAAACATGCAAGATGCCGCGAAGTGTTCAACCAACGAGTATAAAGTTGTTCTTCCCTTAAAAAACGGCGGGGTATCATTTCAAAGGTTAGTGGAAGGTTGGGAAAGAATTACTGTAAAATATATTTTTTTTAATTTATATGTTCTTTTAGACATCTTTGAGCGTACGATAGATATTCAAGTATGCTGTTAGTTAATACACACAAACTATTTTAGTATTATAAAATTATTTCGATTGCTTCCCGAAGATAAATTTCAAGACTTTATATTTTTTTAACTTTTATAGGTTATCATCATAGACATATGAATATTAGTAGACCTGCCCTAAGTGATTAAAAGCGTATTATTCCCCACTCCCCATACCGGTTCCATTGGAGCCGGCTGTGCTCGCGTATGGCCTCAAGTGAATTTAGAAAACGTGACGTCATCATTCTTGTGCGAACTATGGTCGAGGCATCATCGGTTCATTCTACGAAATAACACGGCAAATGGTGACTTGTGTTATGAAAACTTGTAAAAATAGATGTGAAAAAGAGAATAAACCCAATTGTCGTATTACATTCCATATATAAGCATTATTTTACTTTATTTTAAGCATATTCACATCGTATAATATGGATCAGTTGTAGAAACATATACTATCACATCGAGAAACGTCTGGACGCGAAACACAAAGCTGGTTGGTTGCTGGGAAGTAAATTATGAACATTATTGTAGAAAGCAATCACTTTGTGGTTTGACATATTTAATAAAACAAAAAAGTATTTTATTTTATTAAATTATGAACATTTATAAAAGTGTCTTAACTAAATACGTAAACGAAATATTCGACTCTGAAAAGAGAAGAAATTTATTTTGCCGAATTTGGACTTCGCAAATTTGTTCATAACGTGGCGAGTAATTTGCGCTCCCATGTAAAAATGTTTATTCATTCAAAAGCAGATTTTACTTTTAAGAACTAAATGGTGATATTATAATGCGAGATGCCTATTTACTGTCAGATTGATTTATTGACGAATCACAGTCAGCTTTCCTCCCTGCGTCCCGCAACTCTTGTTTTAACCCCTCGTCCTTAATTTCTCGTCTATTAATATTTAGATGTCTGTGGTTATCATAAAATTGGCTGATTGATTTCAGCTAAGTACACATTGCTTTATAATTAAAGCTATGTACCCGCTTACCTCAAAAAATCAAAAAAAATATCGCATTCAAATTAAAATTTCAAATTGTGAATATATTTCCGCTGTTTTTACAACTCCACAAAGGAGGCCCTGAGGAAAATAATTTCCCTCAGGGCCTAGTCATCTTTGAGGATGCTGTGTGGAGGGGTATTTTTGAGGAGATTATAGAGTGATCATGGGTCTTACCCAACGATCATTTACGTTTTTTTTCCGTTTGGCTGAAACAAAAATCTAAGCGCTTGTTTAAATCCGCTTGACCGTCTCGGAACCCATTTACGTATTCATTATTAGAAGTTACTACGCAGGGACCGGAGATCGCGAGTTCAAATCTCAGCGAGCGCAAGTACATTTTATTTGTGTTAAAAATTATTCATTAAAAATAATATACAGTGTGTTTGCGTAGTTCCAGAGTGGAAGATACTCTCATTATCGCCCTGGTGTAAGACCACCATTCAGAATTGAAACGTTGCTTGAAATGGCTTTAGCTATGTTTGGTGAAAAGGTCTAAATTATCAGATAACTCTCCTTCGAGAGGAAGGAGATGAAAAGTACTGGAACTACCTTCAGCCTCACAACATACCTAATTGTGGATTTTCTTCAAACTATGGATGTACCTACATTGTTGACATGGACAAAGATTTATAATGAACTTCCCGTTGTGTTGCCTTCTGAATACAATATCCTACAGGAGTCATAGGATAAGAATAAAAAATGTCTACTTTACAATCAACTTGTTGATCATCTGATCGTGCTCTCAAAATCATGAAATTTCAGTTTGTGAGGTGTCAGGAACATAAAACTTGTAACAAATCTTCATTGAACTTGTTGTCATACTTTTAAAAACTTTTCAGGTACATTTTGAACAAGATCGGGCTTTCGTAAGTTTATAATACACCAAGAACACAAAACTTGTATTAAAAACTTTATTAATATGTTGGACAACATGCTTGTAAGTTTCCTAAATATCATAAATTCAAAACATGAATAAAAAAGTATTCGTATTAATTTCAAGATCGAAAAAACCTTGTAAATTTATTCGACACCAGGAACTCAACTTGTATTCTAAAAACTGTTGTTATTTTCAAAAAGATCTCTTAAAATCTCTGAAAGTTGCTTGAATATCAGGAATATAGAAAAAAAACATTTCACACTTGTAACAAGATCGGGCTCAAATCCCTGTTAAGAGTTTTTTTTTAAGTTCTTTAAAACATGAAACAGATTTTCAAAAATAAAAATAAACCTGCATGAAAAGTCATCATATTTGCGACATATGCATACGCATAAGTGGCGCATGAAAACCCCAACCCTTGAAGCACTCCATCGAAATGTTGGTACCTCGTTTGAAGGCACGTGAAATGTGGAACCAATCGTACAAGTTTAGTATTTTCAAGAAGGCTACGTTACGTTCTCTGGGGATAAAAGTTCGTAGAAGGAACGACATAGCCCAGTGATAATATTAGGTATTACCAGCAGCTGGGGCCGGGTATGAACAATACAGTTACTCAGTGGCGGTTCTTCACAAGGTGATGGTGGGGTCAGTCCCACCAGGTATGTGAATTTCGAATAACGCAAGGACAATCCATTGAATCAAAATCCCCTCGTATCAAAATACTGAACCATTCATTTTATTAAAGAAAGTTTCGTAGTTTCGGGAGAGAATCGCTCGAGTTCAAGATATGACGCCATTTTTATTATACTGTATTATATCTACAGACATTTATTTTGTCTTTAGACATCTAATTAGGTGGCATGACATAACCATGAACATTTTTTTCGAATAATATTATATTACATTCTCCGGGTAATGAGATAACGGTACAGTAGGTAGGTACACGTAAAAAAGTGGGTTCCGTGACAACTTTTGAAAAGCATTTAAAGTTATTAAAAAATAAGAAAAAATCGGCCTTTAAACCTAATCTAAATGTAATAAAATTAAATCAAACTAAACGATACGTGAAACAGAACTAGTCACAGAAAAATAAAAAGTTCTCGGTCACAACTAGGAATTGAAGCCAGGTCTTACCGTGACAGGCGTCTTAAACCACTAGATGATTAGGACCTATTTATTAAGCGTCATATTTGTCGATCTCATATTTCAAATTCAAAATTAAAGTGTCAGCTACACTACTCGCTTCGACGCTTCGACGAAGTCCTCGACGAAGTTAGCCGAAGTTCGAAGTGCGTGCCCACACTCTCGTGCAACTTCGCGAGTAACTCAGTCCAACCAGTCAGTGATTGGTTTATTTATGCCGTGACGCTTCGAGTCCTTTGACTCTGACAACAATCGGAAGTCGGGCGAAGCGAAGCGAAGTTGCCCGAAGCGAAGCGAAGTTCGTGCCCACACTATCGTATTCGGTCAACTTCGATCAACTTCGCGAGTAGTGTAGCTGGGCTATAACAATATCATCTTGCCGCTAATTTTCCCCATATTTTGGCATCTACCTTTTTAAATGGAAACAAAGTTTCTAATGAAATTGGTTTGCAACATTGTAACCTGGATAGTGTCTCGGATAAACATATCCGATTTTTATTTATAACATAACCTGTTTAAACTAGCTTTTATCACCACTTTCCATGACTTCATATCACTTTTCAAAAGTGAGTCGAATTGCCACTGTCTTGAGTCGTTCGGTTACCAAAAAATGTCGGTCCCCACCATAAAAGAAATGCTCGAGCCGCCACTGCAGTTACTGGTCCCTCTCCTCATACACATTTCTACAAGACAATAGAATACTCACGATTGAAATGTCTGAGAAAGAAACGTGCTCATAATCTTAAAAAGGAAT
This sequence comes from Hesperophylax consimilis, assembly GCF_061612785.1. Taxonomy (NCBI): domain Eukaryota; kingdom Metazoa; phylum Arthropoda; class Insecta; order Trichoptera; family Limnephilidae; genus Hesperophylax; species Hesperophylax consimilis. Next base: position 15,639,731 of record NC_142857.1, read on the forward strand.
TGAAAATTATTACCGTGGCTATCATTTCTTACGCTACCTCTGAGGGTGATGATGAAAAAATATATTTGTTGACAAAGAAAGCAAATAAGACGAAGAATAGATAGAGTAAAAATAATACGAAACAAACTAATTGAAAAATACAAAAATCAAATTGATTCTTAATTAATTTAAAACTAGTAAAGTACCTACCTATCAACAAACCTTTATCACATTCTATCTTCAATATTATAATCAACTCGTTCGTAGGCAGCTTTAGTTTTAATTATTTTAGGAAAAAAAACACTTTTTGCTTATGTATGCTTTAAAACAATAAGATTAATTATTTGTTTTCTACATAAATATGTAATATGAATGGGAATAAATAGTTTCGTCCATATAAAAACTCAATTATTTCAAGAGAGGCATACAAATACAATATTATATTTGTACAGGGGTATACAAATACAACATTGCATTTGTAGAGGAGTATACAAATACAATATTAGATTGAATCATCCATACAATATTGTATTTTTTTTCCTTTTTTAAAGAATTTCGTTTTAACAAGGAAAAAATATTTTATTATATTCATATTCCATATGTACATTCGCAATCTAACGATTCATCTTAATATTTTGAAGCAAAACTTGCGAAAGGTGTTTTTTTCCCGAAAATGATTAAATTAACGCCATTTATGAACGCGTAGATTATAACGTATGATCCGTTTAACCTTTAGTAGGGAATATTTTTTATGAAATTACCAGTTTTTTTGTTGTCTGGAAGTTAAAAGTCAACGCAAATATTTTCAGTTCGCAGCGATATTTTAAATATAAGTAATGGAGATTTCAAATATCCACTTAACAATTGAAAAAATAATACAAGAAGCCATGTTGTTTTTTTCTTCACATTTAGCAGTCAATCAGAAATTTCAGGTAAAGCTAGTAGCTATAATAGTATTTTCGTAAAATAACCTTTCGAAACTTTCAAACATGCCCTGAAAATATGTGTATTTATTTTTGTAAGATATTCATATCCTTCAGACGTTCCTCTATACAATTTATATACACACCCCTATAACACTTTAAGGGCCCTCTCGTTAAATGTAGCTTTCTCAGCTTTCCTCTTCATAGTTATAAATGTGGTGTAAAAGTAGTCATCTTGAATGACATCCCCTCCCCTTGGCCTGATTGCCCCTTATTTCCCCTTAAGGTCAATACCACATGGGCATATTTTGATTAACTTCACACTACCGAAGTAAATGGTACCTACCGATATAAAGATACCTACTGATGTAAAGATACCTACTTATTTAAAGATACCTAGTTATGGAAAGATACCTACTGATGTAAAAATACCTACTGATGTAAAGATACCTACTGATGTAAATATACCTGCTCAGTACCTACTGAATATAATAAATATTAACTATTGCAAAAATTCTTCAAATGTTAACTTCTGCTTCGTGAAATTCGCAAAGCTTATCTCTAAATAGTATAAAAGAAAGTCACTATCCGCATTTGTATGTTTATGCGCTTAGTTCTTCTAAACTACCCAACAGATTTTGATAATGTTTTCACTATAATTCAGAAAAAATTTCCGGATGGTTTGCATATATAAAACATGCATATATAAAGTAGATAAAAGTCGAAGTTTTTTAATCAAGACGAAAAAAAATCGGGCGCTTACATTGCTGACACTGGCTAAACCTTAAGAGATCATCTCAACCTCAAAACTTTACCCCAATCATTAATAATCTCCTCAATGTTTGCAGAAGGGCGAGTTCCAGGATTTACAGCTCTGTTAAGAACCAGGATTGCAGGACTGAGGGAAAGGATAAACCATTCCAGAAACATTATTATCATAGAATCCCGTCTGACTTCAGGATCGAGCATTGAAGACCATTGGAGAAAGATACTTGCTCCCACAATCTCAGATCCGATGGATTCCCGTGCTTCTCTGCTTTAACTCAATTTCATTTTCTATTTAATTTTTAATTTATTAATCTCTTTTTATTTATTTTACTATATGTAAATATTATTTGTACTTATATCCTCTATGGGATGTGTGGGATTGCACTAACCTCCCCACATCCTGGAATAAAGAATTTATTATTATTATTAATAAGTCCCCGAGCAAAGCCGGGTACACGTCAGCAAATAAATAAGTAAAATCAAATTTTACCAGATTATTCGTATACCGAACGATTGTTTTTATATATAAATATTAAAGTAGGTACCTACCTAGTCTTAATATGTACAAAATCAACAAGAAAAGTAGTCGACCTATTACGGTACTAGTTATTAGTACCAGGAGTGTTTGAAGTAGAAGAAACCGGGGTTGCCTGAGGAATACTTAACGCAATATCTGTGCGCCGGAACTCATTCCGGAGTCCGAACTCATCTCAATACGGAGTCGAATTCAAGTCGAAGTAATGTAGTTTTTTAACAGTAACGTTGTGGTATCCTGTAGTGAATGGTGGAAGAAGTCGGAGACACCCGAGAAAGACATTGTTCCGTCACGCCGATTTGCTTTTGACAGGCCGTGTGCTGACCAATAGTATGGTCAGATTTCGAACTGTACAGTTTGAAATCACACACGTCAACTATAATCACGGAGTTCCGTGAGCCGTACAATCGCATCGAAACGTTTGTCTTGTAAAAACCAATGTGGGTACTATCGCCGGCTATTTATCGGAATAATCCCTTAAACGTAAACTTTTATCGCAATCCAATTCAACATAACGAGTGCTACCGTACAACGATCACCGTTCCAGTACTGACAGATGATTCTCGAGATGCAGATTTCGTTCGCCACCCGGTAAGCTGACTGTGAATTAACCTTACAAATTGTGTTATCGCATTTGCCTGTCATAAGCCATAGGCTTTATCCATGCTTTATCTGTGTGGAATAGCCTTTTAAAATACGGCTATCCCAGCCCTTGTTCGTTCCTCGAACAGACATTATCAATAAAAAAGCGTTGCGGGGATTCACTAGTTAGCTACTATACAGAATTTCAAAGTCAATGCTAGATACATAATTTGCATGCTAAGCTTCGAACAAATCATTTTTCTGTATACATCTGTATAAAAATAAGACAAGTTATGAATTGTTTATTTTTATATTTGATGAAACCGAGAGAAAACGAGAAACTAGTACCTAAAGAATGCATTTAAAAAAACGAAGTCAGCTTAAATATTGCGTTTTATTAAAAGAGTTTTTGGCAAGTTCCTCATTCTTTAAAGCGAAGCTTAGTGCTAGATCACTATTTTGATTAATCTTTATAACGAATTGGTGTACATTATGAATACCAAAATATATGCTTTAGATAAATTGAAGGTTTTACTATCGTTTCGCTTGAATCGAATGCAAATAAAAATATAAATGTAACTACTAAAAATTTTTTTTTCAAAAGAAATGTATGAACACGTAAAGGAAACCACTTTTAAAAAATACAGTATTATAGCTAAGATTATCTGTGACAGTTTTACTTGATTAGCTTTTTTGCTTTCTTATAAAATTATTAACAAAATAAATAAAAACCAGTTTTGTGCTTGAAATCGAACGTTTCTAGACACCGTTTGTCAAGCGATTTTAATGCCTATTACCTACAATATAAGGTATATCAAGAATATACACATTTTTGGCTTGTAGCTTCCTCTTAATTAACCAAAATAAGCTGATGGTATTGACTTATAAACTTGGATGAATAGAGATGACAAGACCGAAGCAATCATTTATATTCCGTACTCACAAAGTTCAGAGATTGGAATAAATCCCTAGGGCTAGATGGTTCAATATGCCTCACCAAAAATGCCGCAAGTTTTAATAATAATAATAATATTAAGTTGGGAAGTTAGTAATAATATTATCAGAATTACTGGAGGGTTTTGAGCTAAGAGATCTCAGTTACTTTAGTCCCAGGCGGGGTACCTACTTCCGAATCATTGTTTTTTTGTAAGTTGGCAACTTAAATTAAATATTATCTATTTGTTACAAAAAAATAAGATAGTAAAAAACTGATTATTATTATTAATTGATTTAGACTAGATCTGACTAGCCAGGTACTTCCCCCTTCATCTTCCTCATCTCATTCTACTCCCCACTACCTTCAGCCTCACATCATACCCCAATTGGAGATGTCATAGTCTCACTGGCTCCAGACGAATGGGAGCGGTTGGTACTTCTTATACGGTATTCTCATTAAAAAAAAAACAGAAGAGGAGGTAGGTACTAGAAAATATTAAAAATTGATAAAACGATGAATTTTCTGAAAAAATAATTGTAGCCAAATTTATACGATATCTTAATAAAAAAATTTTGTCAAGTTCTATTGCGAATGTCCAGAGAAATAAATTTAACTGAAAAGAGATGGTTTTCAAAAAATTTAACAATAGACTCGTTGAAGCAAATTTAATAGTTAATCAAAGATAAATGCTGTGGATGACTTCTCGCGGAACACAAAGTACTTACTTAGGTCCCAAAGGGATATTCTCATACCATCGCTTTTAGGTATTGTTCTACATGATTCAGTCTTTCAAATAAAACTATACATGTACTTAACAGTGCTCAATTTAAATGCATTCGTTAATTAAACAGTATTTAGCTTCGTGAGTACGCTTTTCCAGTCATTTCGACAGCCAAAAATAAAAAGTAACCACTGATGTAAAACTACTGATGGCGATGCGAAGGTACGATACAACTATTAGTTCTGTGTTCAGTAGACCTCGCGTCAAAAAGTTATGTTTCCAATTTTCTCTTATAACTATTAGTTCTGTGTTCGGTAGACCTCGCGGCGGAAAGGTATGTTTCTAATTTTCTCTTATAAATCAAAACTGAATTATCTCTGAAATCGTTATTCAAAAAACGCTTGCTTGGATAATAAAGTGGATGGAGTAGATTCTATAAACTGGAAACGGGGGTACAAATAAATTTACATGCATATGAAATGCCAAACAATCGAGTTAAAACAGGAGTGTGATACACCCAGTCACACTACTTCAAAAATAAAAGGTACAATCATTTGTGCACGGGATCAAAATAACATGTTTAAAATTGCCCATAGAAAAAGTTCATGTATTTGAAGGTTACATGGGTAGGTACCACCACACCTTAGCAACAGGTAGGGGAAAATGAAGTAAAACGTTTACATTATAATATGGCCACTAGGAAATGCAACGACGAATGTAAGATTTCTTTTATATTTCAAGAAGCTTCAGACCATGCGAGTTTTTAAGGTTTCAAATAAAATATTGCAAATTTTAAATAAATTATTTGAATAGTCATTTTTATAAAAAATAACAGTAGAAGTTTTGATTTTATTTGAACTTTAATATGTTAATTTAAATACATAAAATTTTGCTAAAATAAGATCGTCTATTCACGAGAAAAACGGATTATTCATTGCATACACATCACATAATATTTCAATTAGAACAGAGATTATTTCTCGTAGAAACTTTTTTTAAATACTAACACTGTTATAAAAACGCATTTGAACCGACAGTTAGCTACATTACTCCGTGTAATTAGCGATAAACAAACAAACCGTAGTTGTTTTACTACTTTGAAAGGATAAGAATTGTAATCAGTCGCCCACATGCAAACAGATGTTATCGAAAATGTCAAATTATCCGGGCACAATGTGACAAGAAATTAAACGATCACGTTGAAACGAAGCATGAATGAGCGATGAAGTAATACAAATGCTATTTTGTTATAACAATATGGAGTGAAATAAAAATATAAACGAATTAATTATGTTTAGTGAGTAATGAGAAAAAGCTCACCTTGTTGCGACGCCATATTATCTTATCCCGCGGTTTGACAGGGAGTGTCGAACGTTTGAATTTGGAATTCTCTCAGCACATTGATGCCAACTTAAAGTGTTGCCATTAATATCGATCGGGGTTATTGTTTTTTTAATACTAATTAAGCTGTCAGGTACTTGATTCTGTGTGCGGTTTCAGAGGAAAATCGATTGTGACGCCATTTATTTAGCGACCGGGTTTTTCAACGTGGCGACCGCCGGCGCAGCGCACGTCTGAATGTCGACTGCCTCGCTCGCTGCCTGATAGGCAACCTGTTTCAATGCTACGAGCTACGGACAACATAATACAATGTAGAAAGTGTATAAAACTACGTCGAAAGCTCGTGGGTGGGTGTGCTGAGTACTTTCCCAGCGGAAAACTCTTTACGATGATAAAAGAACTACTCTTTTGTAAAAATAGTTTAAATAGGTACCTGTTTAACAGTCACCCTTATGTTTTGTACAATGTATACCAATGGAACTAAGAAATTATCTATGCAGTCGGGGGAGTATAGGCCTTAAATTTTAAGAATACAAACAATATGGTTTCAAAATAATATTGTTCGTTTAGTTAGTTCCACTTTTGATCACCTACATAAAGCTTCGTAAATCTGTGAGAGCTTTTCAAAGTAACTAATATCAAATAAAATAGTCCAACTCCAGTTGAATATTGGCAATATTAACAACGCTGGCCGCCAGAGGCGTAAGCAGGCGCTAGTGGCATTGGCATTCATTTCAATGGCAGCAAACTGAATTTATTTAGTACTTCGTTGGTTTTGTATTTTTATCAATATTGAAAAATATTTCTAAAAATGTAAAAAAAAGGAGGTTCCATGTGTGCAGTTTACAGATGTAGTATTTACAAACAACGAAAACATTACAAGTCGTTTTTCAAGATGCCAAAACTGTTGACAGGATATATTTGTGAAAAAATTCTAGCCAATAAAATGTTCTTCACTTCGTAAAACTTGGATTATGCTATGAAAATATAACTTTAAGGGTACTTTAGCAAAAGCTTTGTTAGTTCCATGTGGCATTCTCTGTTCATGTTAAGTTATAAAATATATTATCGTTAATGTTTATGTTCAAAACACATTTTGTATGTGTTTTGAATTATCGAATATATTGATATGTGGTAAAAATTTATTACATATTATTTTTAAATACATTAATATGATCAAATATATTTTAATCTTTTTTCAAATATATCTCACAATTATGTAAGGATTTTATTACTTATCTAAACCATCAAAGACTATTTTTTTGGTTGCAAAAGAAAATCAAGAAGCACAACTCATACCAGTAGGAGGCGCTAGTGTAGCATCTTTCCATCAGAATGTATGGGAAATATCAGAAGTTGGAGGTATGTATTATTAATATTATGGGGCATTTGCTAATAAGTACTTAATGCCCGAGTTCGATGGAGTCTAAATACTATTATTTTTAAACCTTGTTTTCCCAATGAATATTTGAAGAAAATGGAAGAAACAAAATGGCATCTTGCCTTAATTACTGATAACTAGTTAAATTAAACTGATTGATAAAAATTATTGAAAACAAATGTAATGATCTTTAAAATCTGTTTAATTTCACGACGTCCGTTTGAGAGTTTTCAGGTCTTCTTTTCGTTGTTAAGTTTATGGGAGTATGTGCCCATGTACCTATATGTAAAAAAAACTTATTGTACCTACTTTGATCATTTTCAATGTGGACTATTTATTATTTTTTTAAGGAAAATGTTGTATATTTTGGTTTCATGTAGGGAGTAACGGTTATTACTAATAACCTACACAGATACAGAACATGTTTACGTCAATTATAAAAAAATGTTGCTAATTCTGAATACTTGTGTTTAAGGTCAAAGTAAAGACCAAAAATATAATTTTATTCATAAAAATGTGAAAATAAGAACATTTTTGAATATTGGAACATTATAAATACTTGGGTATGTTAATAATTTTCAAGTCAAATATTATTTTTTTATTTGTTACTATGTGAGGTGCTCCTGCATCTAGGCAATCTTACTAGCTCTACGCGGGAAAAGCTTACGTGAAAAGAAATATCAATGTGTTGCCATCATCGAAAAATTTTCCACTGTGAAAGTACCTAACTAATTTTTCGAGATCTTTAGATCCTCCTAGAAATACCGAACATACAAAGAAGATGTGTTCAAATTTTAGAAAGAATATAATTTTTTCATTTTAAATTCCTACAGACTGCACTTAATTTGTAACTCTATATCTAAATATAATGTGATTTTTATATTAGAACTTATGTAAGCACTGTACGAACGTCGTTCAGGTACACAAAGGTTTTATATGAATTATTTATTTATTTTCCTAAAATTTTAATTTTTTTATTTTGCTCGACATCAAATTCATAAGACTTGATAAGAAATAATACGGGGTGTCCGGGGGTAAAGTGCTCTAACTTCGGAAAGTGATTCTACATGATAATATAAGTATAAAAGACAATCATATTTTTTTGAAAATCCAATGTTTTAAAATAGTTTCCAGTTAATAAAGTTAAATAGTTTGTATGGAAAATGTTTATTTTTTTGTATTGAAAAAACGATAGAATTTAGAAAATAATTATGTTTCTTTTTTATTTCTACCATCATGTAGAATCACCTCTCGAAGTTAGCTCCCCGGACACTCTGCATATAATCATAACATATAAATTATTATATAGATGAAGTTAAAAAAAATTACAAACTCATAAAATGAATTGTTGTATCTTTTATTGCATAAAAAAAAGTATCTATTTTTGTTATTCAAAAAAATTTCTTCCTTAAAAAACTGCGTTGCATATTGACATACTTACACTCTGAAGGCGGCTATATAAGGAACGATCGAACCAAAAACTTTCAAATTCACACCTAGATTTTTTGTATCCACACTAACATCGCTCCTGCCTTCATAGAACCGGTACATCATTTTTTGGTATCGCTGAGCTTATCTTGACAGGGCTTCTACCCTAGAACAACAAAATCTCTCTCTTAGCGAGCATAAAGAGTAACTTAAATACCGGCCCATAGATCGGTATGGCCCGATATAGGTCCGTATCCACGCTGCGCTGTGTATATTCCTCGCTCAAATATAAGCCGGCTAAATCGACCGCTCAAGCCTTGGTAGGCCTTGGCCGCAGAACAATTCCCTTTTTAGACGCCGAGGCGCTACCAGTAACAAATTTCAAATTTGAAAATATGATGTTTACAGGTAAGTACCTAACTACGTACATATCTTACGGAAATCTACCTAAATTGCTTAATTTTATCAGAATGTTCTGTTATATTCATCGAGCGATGAGGGTATTGGGAATTGTGAGGTAAGGTATGAGTGGTTTATTTATAGTAAGGTATTATAGCAGCGATTTTTCATCGTCAGGAGTATTTGTTTTCAGCGTTTTTTTGTCATGATTTCATGCACTGACTTAAGCAAAACAAATCTCACCCTTCAGACCCACTTTTTAAAAAATTCGCAATCCTAGACATTAGACAATTATACGTTAAGACAATTCTTATACACATAAGGAAAAATGATTTAACACTCAAAACTCAACACAATATTTGCACCCGCTACTCATCACACCAAAAATGTAAAATTCCTCCAACAAAAACAGCCTTCGCCCAGCGACAGTTCTCTTATATAGCGCTTAAAATGTTCAACTTACTGAGTATTGATATTAAGACATCGAAAACTGATGATCTTTATGCCATTAGTGTACAGAACTGGTTATTTGCTCAAGGAAGGAAATATTATAAAGAATGCCTTACAACTTAATAGTGTTCTTATTTTTCGAGTAAAAATTTTATCTCTAAATTAACTTTATATTACGCTGATGCGATTATTTTTATTTTTATTTCTATTATCCCTAGCATTATCTATTATTTTTATTTGTATCCTACCTTATTTTTATTTATCTTTATGTTTAAAAGATTCACCTACTCCAATTCCTTTCCTGTATGTGATCATGTACATAATATTATATATTCAGTATTGGTAATTTATGAAGGGAAAGAACTATTTTAAAGAATACCTGACATCATTAAATAAGTTAATTTGCTTTATTATTCTTTTTTTTTCACTTCAATTCTGTTTAAAATTTCTTTTTAAAATAATTATTTAATTTATCTTTATTTTCATCGCTTTCTTATTTTCAGTTAAACCTATTTAACCTATACCTATTTTACAACTGAATGAATCATGTATTACATTTATATAATTATACACAAATTTCGACTACCATAAAACGGACATGTGTCTAGTGTGGTAGTCGAAAAGCATGTAAAAAACCTGTACCCAAATATATTTAAATGAATAAAGAAAAAAAAATAAAGAAAAAAATAGTATTTAAAATTAGTATCCGCTTTTAAATTAGTATAGATAAATACTATTATAAATTAGTATTTATAGATAGCACGATGCTGATTGAAGTGGGGAACTAAATAAAAAAATAAACTCTCATTCTTGCGATGACATCAGACAGCATAGATATAGAACTTACTTATACCTGCTTTACACGATACTTTTTTTCATAACGATCCCCCCATATCGGGACGCATACGAAAAATTTCGCTTTACACGATCATTATTTTCATACAGATAGTTGCCATTAGAGAAGAAATAATATTTTGAGACGGTACAAAATCGTCAAAAAATGGCAACACGTTGAACATAACCATAGATCACAATCATAAAAGCATCTGTCACTGTCATTTGCGAGCTCTGTCACGTGGCACGTGCTTGGTAATTTATCCAATCGATGTTTGTGTTACCCGTTCGTCTTTGAACTTTTATCATGATTGTTATGGGTACCTATGCCTTGGTACTTGATTGGTACGATATTCGTATAATATATTAGGTGGAACTACCAAAACACAGCAGCGCAGATGCCAAAGCAATAGATCTAACAGCCCTGCCTCTGTTCATATATTAAAAGTATGTTACAACATGAAGTTAACACACATAGATATTATTTATTCTATGAGTTAAGAGTACGTAATGTCAAATCATCAAATATAAATGCCAAATTTTCAATAAGTTTTCAACAGTAATACACATTCACAATCAGTATTGAATAGATATCATAGTGTTTTTACTAATATTTTAAATATAAAACTGAGTAAACATGCAACATTTTCACGTAATATAGTTACGTAAAACAGCGAGAGATGAAACCTGTGAAATAATGTCCGCCATCTTAATCTGTGCGAATGAAGCCCATCCGCTCACGGCGCAACTGTAAAAAAGTTGGCAACTCAAGTTGCTATCCTGTGTATTTCATTGGCGGTCCGCACACGGCGCAACGAGTTTTCAACGGCGATGTAACCAGTCACTCGCAAATCGCCTGCGCGTTTCAGTTGCCCTTAGATTTGTCAGTTTTCAAGAAATTTACGATTTGTCCATGCCTCGAGAGCTGTCAGATTACGTTATGTCCGAGCAGAAAAACATTAAATTCGTTCAGGATGTTGAAAAATTCCCGTGTATTTACACAAACGGGGGTACACAAACATTTTCGAACGAGTTCATAAAATTTGCATTCTTGTAGCTTTTATTGATTTTTTATATTCTTTTTGGTAAATGCTGGAACTAACTACCACCAGACGTCGATTTTCCATTCCCATGTTGAATAAATTTATTAATATTCTGATAAATTTATCCACAAATAATTACGTTGCTATGCACTCTGGAAAGAAGTCATACCCATGTTATAAATGTATTTTAACACATCCAATGTCAACAAGAACTAATAAAATGTACGAAGGCTGTCGGGAGAGAAAACACTCCAATGTTCCGAACGTAACTATTGATATCCACAATAAATATCTTTAAATAATTGCTTTCTTAAGCATTCTAACGAATGCAACTATGTGTGATTTCATTGCACTATCCGTATAAAATCACATCCTCGGCCTTCAAAAAAATTACTGTTTTCAGAATATAGTAATTTAATATCGAAAAATCCATTTTAATGTTGAAATTGCTTGAGGTCGTTGAAAAAATCATTGCCATGTACGGAATATAAATGTTGTCATTAAAATATGGAAAGAATCACTATCTTGCTAGCTATGGAAAGAAACCATTTCCATGTCCTGAATGTGGTCATAAATGCTTCTATAAAGTTTGTTTCTTAGGCACTCTGGAAATAAACTAAAGTCATATTATAAATGTATTTTTAACACCTCAAAATCCAAAACTAACGATTACAATTCACGAAGGCGGTCGGGGGAGAAACCACTCCGATGATCCGAATGGAACTATAAATATTCGCAAAATTTTATTAAAAAAACGCATTCTTAAAAGCGTTAAGAGACACCATTCATTTTTGTTGATGTTTTCATTTTTTAGATTCCTCGAATGTTATACCTAATCTCCCCATAAGTAATAATTTGAGAATTTAGCTAGATTTACAATTTACAACAGCACGTAAGAAAACAAAAAATATAAGTAGAATCAGTGATGCCATAAAATGAAAAACCATATTTCAGTAGTAAATCAAAACGTTATTTTTAATGATAAAGTAATGTTTATAAGACGAGGTTTTTACTCATAGCGCAAAGGATAACATATATATATATACAGGAAATATTTTCAATTTGTATGGGTAATTCAGGTGAAAAAAAATGTTTGTTTTAGTAAATAACCATGTTTTAAAGGATAAAAAACCTGTTTTTCGTAAGATTTTCACTGAGATTTTAGATAGGAAAAGAACTTTACCGAAGTTAAGTGTCTATAATGCTTTATTTAATTTTATAATTTGCATTTGAATAGTAGAAAAAAAGTAGTTTAAAAAATACACATGTACAAACAAGACATAAAAATTATATTATGTGGCAACAAAATATTTTAATCATGTCAAACCACAATGGAATTTTGACTGAATTCTATTATTTTTTTGACGTAAGTATCGCACATTTTTATAATAATGTTGTTCAGGAAAATAATTCAGCACAGCGGTGAACGCGGGACGGAATTTCGCGCACATTATAGACTACAGGTATTGACAGACCATGCAATCAAAAGCTTTTTTGGGCGTGGCCTATACACTATACAGAGTATATGTTGAGTTGTCACATTACGCTAAAATCAACTGAGGAACTGCCGCGGAATATCATTTCTTTGGGATCTGTCAACTTGACAGATGACAGCCGCATGATCAAGGGGCCCAGAAAATTGATCTACAGTAAGAAAATGGGTCGCATCATTTTCAAATATAGCCTGGCTAGCAGATCACGGCGCATCATCGTCGCCACCCCCACATTTATAACACATTATCTGTCAGGTGTGACAGGTCTGTATTGGATTTTATGGCGAGCGATATGGAGTTATATAAAACGCTTTGATGCGTAAAGCGTAATCTGTCACCCCCTTCACTAAAAAAAACTTTTTATCAAAAACTCAATTCATTTCAAAATAAAGTACAGGTAAAACATTTTAAAGAGATTATTGCTTATGTAGTAGTGTAATGTACCCCGTAGTAGTCATAGAATATAGTTTACAGGACTACTGTGGGGCAAGAGGGAACTGCGGGCGGGTGTTCTAAACTTTTTTTAATAAAATTTACAATGCACTCTATCAGACTGTAGAAATTAGATGTAAAATATATCGTCTTACAGCGTATACAGAAATTTAATAAAGACTTGGATATATCATCCTACCTGCTGTAACTTTACAAATTCTATTTATTTAACTTGTTTTTTTTTCAAATATATATTTGTAAATACGGAATTATTTGTTTTATAAATATTTTCTTAATATTTTAAACATTATTTTATAATTTATAATCTTAACTGCATAATAAAGTATACCCACGAACTGGCGATGCCTGTGTGGGATTTTTTTAATATTATAAATATACATACTATTGTACTATATTTTTTGTTTAATTGTATATTTTTATTGCTGAAATGTAGATATAAGATTAAAAAAATAATTTTATAGTTCTTTCTTTTTTACTTAATATAAAATGTATATATTTATATGTATGTAACAAAAAAATTATTAATATAAAAACACTATCGGTGTTCCAAAAAAATGCGCATTTTAAAATGATTTGCCTGTAACTACGTATTCGAAATTACAAGTATTGCCACTATTTCCTCATTCCCCATCAAAAAAATTCTAGTCTATGCTAAAAATTTCAAGGTTTGAGTAGTTTATTTATGATTTGTCTTGTAGATGTCAGATTTTGATACTGTCAACCACTGTCAACTGTCAACATTCATAATAATATAAAATGACAACTCACTTGTCGGGAGGGCGTTTGAATGTCGCCCTTCTTCAAGAAACATGCAGAAAAGAATTATTGAATCTACTGCAAAACTGCGAGGGTCCCAAGGTACACATACGTATATAAATTTCATATGTTTTGTTTATATCTCAAACTTAAAAAAATATTTATTCATATTTTGTTCCTCAGGCTATGATATGGGATGAATGGCTCGCTGGTCCAGTGGGTTTGGTAGCTCAATATGCTCTTCTTCGGGAGCATGACGTTGTGGACATGTTTCCTTTAAAGCCAGGAGTAACACCACCCGCAAATGTCAAACACATCATATTCATCACACGCCCAAAGATTAATCTTATTGACATTGTAGCCGACAACATTTTCGGTGCTACCAACTCGCACGCTGGTCCCAAAAAAGAGTTTCATTTATTTTTCGTTCCGAGAAAAAGCGAACTCTGCGTTAAACATCTGACGAACAGAAGAGTCTTAGGAAGTCTGGCGACCGTTGATGAGTTCAAATGCGATGTATTTCCGTTTGACAGCGATCTTTTATCTCTTGAACTGCAGCATGATTTCAGGTACCTAAGTGTCTTTATTAGACAAATCACATCTCGAAAAGTTAATATTTATACAGTCTTACACCACGGACAGATAAATACATTTATTTATCTCAACGACTCCGGATAACAAGCGTAGATATGAGGCTACTGCATACCACTCTGCGGGTCGCAAGCATTGTCAACTTGAACAGCTTTTTTCTGATAGTGTCCTACTCTACTTAGCTACAAAATTGTAAATTACATGTGTGTTAGTCTTTATTGTAGTCTCGATATGTGACACTATAACATAAAAATATTTTTTTGCATTCAATTGATATTCGGCGTCTATTTTGGCTGCCAGTTTTTAAGCGTTTATCATAAACCTAAAAGGCCCTGGGTGGAGCTATTCGAGAACAGTTTAAAGCCGTGAGGTCAGGGGGAAGACGCATGAAAAATGCCGAAATCTATGTTACATAAAGGATTGGTAACATGTTGTGTGGATCCTTCTAATCGATTTATATCTATGGTTTCGATCTGTGGCACCTCTAGCACTTATTCAGTTGACAATTGTGTATGGCCATAACACTCTGCCGTTGCCAAACTTGCGAACTAGGACAGAGCCTGGGAAGGCGAATCTGGGGAAGAGCTCATTCCTGTGGTCCACCTCTGGACTAATAGATGACGAATCCATAATTCGCAAATAACGCAATAATTACCTGAAGATTGGAGACTGGATTGTTGGAGAATTTGTAATCGTAAATCATCTTCCTATTCTGGACAATCGCAGGCTTTTGGCATGGAACCATGGTTAAAATTTTTTATGACATATCCCATTTTCTCTAATCAAATATCCAAAAAAAAATCAAAAGCCATTATAACTGCATTAAAAAAAAGTTATAATAGTTCATTATATACCACTTTGCATATAAATCATTTCAAAAGTTTGTCATACAAGATGGCTGCCAGGCAATTTTCCGCACCCTAGTTTTGACTTCAATACCATTCGTACAAAATCGCACTAATGCTCTGTCCAGGGCATTTTAGGCTCATGGAATTTACACAAGCAGGGGTTGCCATAAGCGAGTTGAAATTTTTATCATTAATTTATTTCAGAGATTACCAACTAGACGGCGACACCACCTGTCTCTACCAGTCAGCTCTTGCCATCCGTAGAATCCAGCAACTGTATGGCACGATCCCAAAGGTGCTGGGCAAGGGGCAGTGTGCCAAGCAGGTGTGGGACCTGATGTGCCGGCTGGCCAAGGAAGAACAGGCCACCGGGCCAAAAGGGCCATCCCAAGGCAGCGTCGATATGCTTCTGCTGCTAGATAGATCCATTGATTTGACAAGCGTGCTTGCTACGCAGTTGACTTACGAAGGACTAATTGGTAAGGATAATGAGTCGCTAATATCCTAAAATTGTACTAAAAGGACTTAACCACTCGAGCCATTGGTGCCATAATATATACATTTACCATATTTTTTAATCAAAACCATTCCTCAACATATAGACCATATGAAACTGCTTTCTGCAGATTAAAGCCAATGAATCCACCTAGATTTCACCGTTTATCCCATATTTTTAGGTTCTATAAATTCAGCACATTATGACAAGCAATCGCTCAAAACATTTTTGAAAACTTGGCATAATGTGCCATAAATGGCCTGTATGGATAACATACTTTATGTTTGCTGCTTTTTAAATTTAAATTTTTCTTTTTGCAGACGAGTTGTTTGGAATAAAAAACACAACTGCCCAATTCAATGCTGGAAAGTTCCAGAGTCCCGATGAACAAAATGCAGACGTGTCGGCGACAGGGGAAAAGAAGAGAATAATTTTGAATTCTGGTGAGGAATTGTTTGCTGAACTTCGCGACAAGAATTTCACCGCCGTGAGTAAACTCAGAACTACTATTCATTAATTTTTTTTATTTTATTTCTCCATCTTGTGACGAGTTTACTAATAGTAAACCCCGGTTTAATGTTTTTAGGCTAAATTAAATGGGGAGAGGAAAGAGATAGGGAAGAAGAAAGTACCTGGCTATTCAGATCTGGTCACCAAACACAGCTCTAACTACTAGAAGCAATTGTTTAGTGACCTGGCCCGAATAGCTAAATTACTTTCTCTTCCAACTCCCGCACATTCCTTCCGCCGCACAGCATGTGTCATAGTTCCTCTTTCAATCTGTATTTATGTTGTAATTGTTTTAGGTAGGACCAGCATTATCTCGCAAAGCAAGACTTATCCACGATCAACTGGGCGAAAGACATAACAATAAATCTGTTCAAGAAATCAAACAGTTTGTGTCGAGATTGCCTTTTATGCTGGCCAACAAGCAGTCCCTGGCTACACATACTGCCATAGCGGAATATATTAAAGAGGTTTGTATTCTTTAGTACTTTCATCACTTTTGTACAGTTTGTAATGTTTTCTGTGCATTTCAAATGCGCTATATACATGTTATTTTTTAATTTTCCGTAAAATGCCAATTACAATGATATTAATGATCATCTCAGCAAGGTAGATTGGACATTTCTCAAGGAAAACGATATGATCTATAATACAGAATCATTTTATTATAAAATAAATGCCATTATCATAGACAAGGTTTATCAAGGAATTAATCAATCAATCCAGCTAAAAAAAAATTAAATAAAAAACATAAAGAAGAGAGATCTCTACCAAATTATATTGTGTTCGGTAATAAGAAAAGATTGCAAAAATATGTCAAAAATTTGTTACAACAATTACATAAATAAGGTAGAAATCTAAATTGATGGAGACATAAAACAATTTTGGAATTACACAAAGTCTGTGAAAAATAATGATATTAGCATACCCTCTAATATGTGCTATGAAAGTAAAAGAGCCAACGACTCCCAAAACGTAGCTCACGTATTTGCCGACTTCTTAAAAGTGTTTATGTCCGTGACTCAATAATAGTCAACGATTGCTCGCCTAGTTTTTCCTTGGATCATTACTTAAATTTAACTGATGTAATAATTGAATATAACAATGTACTGACTCAGCTAACACAACTGGATCAAATCAAGAGTGGAGATCCTGATAATATCCCACCTGTTTTAAAGAATTGCTCCACTATTCTTGCATATCTACTCCATTTTCTTTTCAACCAGTCATTACATACAGGACACTTTCCTGAAAAATAGAAATACAGTTTCCTCACCCCGATATTTAAAAAATGAGATGAGCAGTTATAAACCTATCTGCCTTTCATCAACCATTCCAAAATTATTTCAAACTTCTTTTAAATAAAATCATTCACTGTATCAAGCCAGTAATTTCACCTAACCAACATGGTTTCACTTCAGGAAAATCTACTTTGTCCAATCTTTTAATTTACCAAAACTATATATCCGAGTCCATGTCTAAGAAGTTACAAGTTGATTCAGTCTATACTGATTTTAGCAAAGCATTCGACAGAGTTAATCATGATCTGTTATTAAAAAAGCTTCATAAATTAGGAATAGCAGGGTATTTATACATGTGGTTTAACAGTTATTTAAGTAACAGGCAATTGGCCGTTAAAATTGATGGCTTTATTTCATATAAATTTATTGCTACCAGCGGTGTCCCCCAAGGGTCACATTTGGCACCAATTTTATTTTTAATATTTGTGAACGATGTGCTCACTATCTTCAACGATGTCAAAGTTTCAATATTTGCGGACGATATAAAAATATACAAAGCTGTAAGAAATATTAATGACTGTCAAACATTGTCAAATAACTTGTTTAAACTTTTTGTTTGGTGCCAAGAGAACTATCTATAACTAAATATAAGCAAATGTCTAATTATGAGATTCACTAATTATATATTCACTCACAATAGAAAGAATTCAAAATAAATTATTAAAATTTATTAATTTCAGAGTGGGCATTACAACGGAATGTGTCAACTATGATTATCTACTATGTCAACTCAATTTATTAAAATTATCTGAACGTAGAATAGTTAATGACCGAACATGTTTATATAAAATCATAAATTTAACAATTGACAGCCCCAAACTATTGTACTTGATTTCTTTACATATACCTCGCAAACCAACATCGAGGCATTATCTACCGTTCTATTGTGACAACTCCAACACAGAATCACAATTCTATACCCCCGTTCGTCGTATACAAAATTTGGGTAATGACTATAAAGATGTTGTTGATATATTCAACACATCATTCACCAATTATAAACAAGTCATTACCCAATTTATTTCAGAAAGTAGAACATTAAATTTAATATAATTTAATTATACAAACTACGTACCTCTGTTTATCTTACCAATGTATTATAATTTTCCAAGTGTTATATTTTTCCATCTTGTATGGTGGAGTATCTAGTTTCGATTTTATTTCGTTTTTGACTTTGTTTTTGTTTTAGAGGTTGTTTTTTATTTTGTCTTCTATTTTCTCTTTGATTTTGTTTTTTAATTTGCTTTGCTTTTTTTGATCTTGCTTTGATTTTGTTATGCCTATTTAGATGTTATTTGTTATAAATAAAAAAAATAACATGTAAAAGCCCAGTCGGGCGAAAAATTATAAATAAAAAAAAACAAATACTGTTTTAGAAACTAGATAACATTAGTATGCATTTAAAATAAACGTTACTATTTTTAAATAATAAAATTTTAATATCAAGCATGAAAAATGTTGTCTAAAACGCTAACCAAATTTTTACTCCAATCATAAAAGAACTTGAAAAACTCGATATTTCGCAAAGAAAAATTTTTTTTTTGGGGAATTTATAGGTAAACTCTACCTTCACTTTTGTCTCGTTCATATAATAAAAAATAAGAAATAACTTTTAAAGTTGAACCGAATATTGTGATGGCGGCGCGAAATATGAATTATTCATTTTGGCTATTTTTAGGATTTTATGAATGGATTCCATTATAAATATTTGAGGCAAACTGGAAACAATTATTATTTCTCTTTGTAACATCAAACAAAATAAGTATTTCCGCATGATAGAAAAAAAGACAAAACTTCTTACTTATTTAAATAAAAATATGAACCCCCGGTCATAAATGACCCTCAAATGCTGAAAGGGTTAAATTTGTATTAATATTATGGCCATTTTATTATTATAAATGTTCAGACCGTCCAGCCATTTCATTTTTTTTTTAAATTTGAATACAGCACTTTGAATACGTCCCAATTTTCTAGAGCCAGTAGGGCTGTGGCATCCCAAATCGGGGTACGTTGTTGAAGGGTGGGAACACCTGACTAATCAGATATAGTCACCAAACATCTTAACTCAATTCTTGAACACGGAGGTTGCCCTACTAACTTTCTCAGTATTCGGCTATATACCGTCTAACCACCAAGGTTTTACATTTGAAAAATATTATTTCAGATAACCGACAGCTTTGAATTTCACGACAGTCTCCAATGCGAAGAAGACTTTCTGAACTGCGTGGACACGGAGAAGATCAACACCTTCATGGAGGATCTCATCGCCCAGAAGGCCCCGCTCACCAAGGTCCTGAGGTTGCTCTGTCTGCAGTGCGTCACCGGGTCGGGGCTCAAGCCCAAGGTGTTGGAGCACTACAAGCGGGAGCTGGTTCAGGTGTACGGACTCAACACTTGGCTCGGTTTGTGTAACCTGGAAAAGGCTAACATTTTGAAACCTCAGTCTGGAAGTAGACAGTATACTGTTTTAAGAAAGGTAAAAATGTACTTATACATTCAGAGGAGTATGTATGAAATAGTGTTTTTTTTTTTTTTTTTTACAGTATTACCGCACAAGAGTCCCAACTGCTCCCGTCTGGAGCCAGTGAGACTATGGCATCCCCAATTGGGGTATGTTGTGAGGCTGAGGGTATTGGGGAGGGGAGGGAGATGGGGAAGAGGAAGGTGGGGAAGTACCTGGCTATTCAGATCTGGTCACCAAACACGGCTAAAGCCATTTCAAGCAACGTTTCAATTCAAGCAAGTGTATGAGCGTAAACAAAGCAAGGAGTGCTGGCACAAAGTATGCTAAAGCAGAGGTTCCCAAGGTGGTCTATATGGACCCCCAGGGGTCGATATCGGCTTACTGGGGTTTCATATCAGCGAGAAAAAAATTTGGGGGTCCACGAGATTCAAATGGGGTACATACGTGCAGACCCCCATTTACCTTAAGTCAACATTTAGGAGTTCCGTAAATGACACAATTCACCTAACATACACCTATAAAATTATATGTTCCTTTTCTATATATTGAAGCAAAACATTGCACATCGGAAGCCTCGAATTTTCCTAGACTCCCAACTTGTTTTTGAAAAATGTCCAGGGTAATAATGAAGTTCAACATTTAAATGTACTTCACACAGACTTCAAAACTAAGTTTGAGGACATTTTGACTATGGAAATGGAACGTTGAAGAATCGGATATCATGTGACAAGAAGAACTGATTGGAATCAGCACTAACAAAGAGCTTAAGGGGCAGTTCTGTAGGGCTAGCTACAGAAAGAAATTCCCGTTGCTTATCCTGCTTCATTTTCATTTAGTGTAATACCTCACAACGGCGCCCCTGTCTGCACAATGCAGAGCAGACTAACTATATCGCCACCCGGTTGTTGTGCAGGCAAGGGAAGGGAATATTTTTACGAAAAAAATAAATGATTATCACATGGGACGTTAATAGTTTTAGGAAAATTCAATATTCGGCAAGCAGGTGGTCTACGGAAAAAAAATAAAAAAATTTTTGAGAGATAACCTTTCTAAAATCTTAATCAGGATCAAAACTTTGTTTTTATTGGGTTTAGCCATGTTTAGTGATCAAATCGGAATTGCCAACCTTCTACCCCTAACTTCCAAGCACCACCTATACTTCTTCTTCTTTATGTGCCGTATCAGGTCCCCCCGACGTTGGCGATCACTCTTGAAAATGTCTCTTTGTCTTGCGCTGCCCGGAATAGCTCCTCCACACTTCTAATGCCGGTCCACTCTCGTATGTTTCGCAGCCAAGACATTTGTCTCCTACCAGGCCCTCTGCGACCCTCTATCTTGCCTTTCAAAATTAACTGGAGCAAGTGATACTTCTCCCCTCGAAGTACATGACCCAGATATGAAATTTTCCTGATTTTTATTAATCTAAGCAGTTCTCTCTCTGCTCTAGCCCGCCTGAGAATTTCTGTGTTGGTGATCATGTCGGTCCATGGTACTTTGAGTATTCTCCGGTGAAGCCACATTTCAAAAGCCTCTAACCTGTTCATGGTATTTACTTTCAAGGTCCATGTTTCACATCCATACAACAAGACCGACCACACATAACATTTTAGCATTCTCTGCCTTAGTTTTAAGCTGATATTATCATTGCAGAAGAGGGATTTCATTTTAATGAACGCAGTTCTTGCTGCTTCAATTCTGCACCTAACCTCTACATCTGGGTCAAGAGTCTCCGTGAGAATACTGCCGAGGTATCTAAATCTTTCGACCTTTTCGACATTGCAACCATTTAACTGTATCACTGATTCAGAGTGATCTAGTCGTCCAAAAGTCATCCATTTTGTTTTATTGACGTTGATTGTTAGGCCCAGTTGCTCACCAGCATTATTAACAAGATTTAATAGGTCTTGGAGGTCATCGATACAGTCAGCTAGTAATACAGTATCATCTGCGTATCTTATGTTATTAATGACAACTCCGTTGATCTTAAGACCCTTCTCAGTATTACTTAGGGCTCTTTTAAAGACATAG
This sequence comes from Hesperophylax consimilis, assembly GCF_061612785.1. NCBI lineage: Eukaryota > Metazoa > Arthropoda > Insecta > Trichoptera > Limnephilidae > Hesperophylax > Hesperophylax consimilis. The sequence goes on from NC_142857.1 coordinate 15,661,989, forward strand.
TTGGAATAGAGATTAAACAATAGTGGCGACAGGATACAGCCTTGTCGTACTCCACGCTGAATGGCAATTGCATTAGATCTCTCATTCCCATGTCTTATTTCTGCTGTTTGGAACCAATACAGGTTTTTTATGAAATTCTGGTCTTTGGTGTCAACGTTACAATCCGCAAGCATTTTCATTAGGTCAGCATGTTTTACCCTGTCAAATGCCTTTTCGTAGTCAATAAAACAGGCAAAAACTTCCTTTCTTTGGTCACGACACTTTTGCAATAGTACATCGATAGACAATAATGCCTCACGCGTCCCAAACGCATTTCTGAAGCCAAACTGGGTGTCATCCAAGTCCTGCTCGCACTTATTGCGTATCCTGGCATGTATTATTTTGAGGAATAATTTAAGGACATGACTCATCAGGCTTATTAATCGATAGTCACTGCACTTCTTAGGGTATTGTTTTTTAGGCAATGTCACGAAGGTGGATTTTAGCCAATCTTGGGGTATATTCCCTGTGTCGTATATAGAATTAAATAACCTCAACAGGTAGTCAACATTTTCATCATTAAAGAGCTTCAACACCTCAACTGGAATATCGTCTGGTCCGCACGCTTTTCTATTGTCTGAAGTCTTTATCGCATGAAGAATTTCTGATTTTAAAATCGATGGTCCATGCAATTGATCATTGGGAATATTAATGTCAGGTCTAATATCTTTGAATGTATCTAACATGAAAATACTTAACACTACCCAAAATGATGGCACACAATGGCTGGCTTCTTGAATATGGTATCACATTATATATATACATATATCTTTGCATTTTTTAAAGGTTATTTTACCTTCACGGTTACTGATGAATAAAAGAAGAAAATGAAGTTTAGTTGCATCGTTAACACCAAAATTGGGCAAGTGAACCTCATAAGCATTTTAACTCCACGGTTGCTCTGAGGTAACCATGGCTATAAGCAGGGCCGGCCCTGAGCCAAACGGCCCCTGGCACGAATAAAATTGTGGCGCCCCTTGTCAAAACCAGTAGACGCCTAGGTAGGTGATCACTGTAATCAATAATTTTTTAATGAATTGCATTTTTGGGTAGTGCCGTTTTCATGTTAAGTAATCTCGAGGGCGATGAGTTAGGACTGTTAGATGTTAGGTATTATAAGCGCCGAGGCGCTTTGGCAATTCGGCGCCCAGAGAGGACTGCTCTAGTTGCATCTGCGTAGGGCCGGCCCTGGCTAGAAGGTAGTTAGTTATCTTTTGAAGAAAAAAATCCTGTTACATACTATGTAAATTTAGAACCTTTGTTTATTAAATTTCTTCATTATTTTCACAGGCATTACGATTGACAGTGGATGAATCAACGGACGCTGAAAATAAAGATAAGAGTTATCTAAACAGCACGTACACACCTTTGACAGTCCGACTGGCCGAGCACCTAGCTAAAAATAAAGGATGGTTTGGTAAGTGTATCTGCTTTCTATCCCATAGTTATACCCCACTTGAGTGACAGTATTGCTATACAATGCTGTCAACACACACAGGTGGAATACTATTTTCTATCCTATAGTTATACGTTATACCCCACTTGAGTGGCAGTATTGCTATACAATGCTGTCAACACACACAGAATACTATTTACTATCCTATAGTTATACCCCACTTGAGTGGCAGTATTGCTATACAATGCTGTCAACACACCCAGGTAGAATACTATTTTCTATCCTATAGTTATACCCCACTTGAGTGGCAGTATTGCTATACAATGCTGTCAACACACACAGGTGGAATACTATTTTCTATCCTATAGTTATACCCCACTTGAGTGACAGTATTGCTATACAATGCTGTCAACACACACAGGTGGAATACTATTTTCTATCCTATAGTTATACCCCACTTGAGTGGCAATATTGCTATACAATGCTGTCAACACACACAGAATACTATTTTCTATCCTATAGTTATACCCCGCTTGAGTGGCACTATTGCTATACAATGCTCTCAACGCAAACAGGTAGAATACTATTTTCTATCCTATAGTTATACCCCACTTGAGTGGCAGTATTACTATACAATGCTGTCACCATAGACAGGTATAATCTTAACTGAAAACCTCCAAAACTGAGAAGAATGTTTATTCCAAATAATTATTTATATTTCATATGATTCTTTTATAAAGTTTTTTTTTTGCTCGTAAGTGTTAATAATAAAATTTGGCTTTTACATCAGTATTGCATTCCTGTGACGATGTGTTACAGCTCATTATGTGAATGAGAATTTTTATAATCAAACTATTGATAACAAACATGGAAGCCGCCCACAAAATTCCACGCATTAACCATAAGCACTTATCTTTTAAAGCTCCTTGAGTTGATATTTCATAAAAATGACAGCATAAAATTTAACATTTGTATTATAATATTACTGTCTTTGGTTTCAGGTTTGCAAGATGTCCTTGGTTTACTACCCGGTCCCACGGTTGAAGAAAAGCAGATCATTCCGCATGGTCAAAACAGACGCAACTCCATCTCCAGCGATAACTCCTCAATCAACGACTCAACCAAAGTAATCCTGGTTTTCTTCATCGGAGGAGTCACGTACAATGAAATCTCCGCACTGAGAACATACTCCCAGCAGGAGGACTCTAATGTAGACTTTGTCATTATGACGACTAAATTAATCAATGGGAATACTTTTATAGAATCGTTGCTTGAACCTTTACCAGCATAAATATATTTAAAATTTTGTTTCAAATTGACCAAAATATAATTATTATGTTTGACTTGTATTTATTCAAACATCAAAATATAAGTGATTTGATGGCCAAATGTGATTAGCTTTTTGCTCCCTAAAAAATATTTCGTTGATCTAGAATCACCTTATCATCAAATATTAAGATATTGCCACCAAAAATCATATTCTAGCAGCAAAATATTCATGATACCATCCTCAGAAGTTATGAATGCTTTATTAAAAAAACTTTGCTCAGAATTTTTTTTCAATGACATGTATTTTCAATAATAATAGCATTCCGGTGCACATTTTCTATTTTTAGTATCCAAATATATTTGTAGGTGTCTGATTACATACATTATTTCAACTATGTGTTTGATGACCTAAAATATATTTATGATTTGTTTATCTGAGACACTAACTACATTACAAACAAATTCATTAGAACTTTGTGAATATTAAAAAAAGTAGCTGCCAAAAATATGGGAAAAATTAGTTGCAAGATGATATTGTTAGTTCTGAATTTGAAATATGACGTTTAATAACTAGGTTCCAATGGTCGTGTGGTTAACAACCTGACCCGGTAAGACAGGAGATCCTGGGTTCGATTCCTAGTTGTGGCCATTATCTTTTTATTTTCTGTGTCTTGTCCTGTTTCATTTAGATTTGGTAATTAATTTTTTCAATAAAATATATTTTATTTTAGTACATCTTTAATATAATAAAATATACTTGTGCTTATTAAATTGTTGTTTCCATAATATTTTAAGGAAACTAGACCTCTAATACTTGAGAGAACAATTGTTGAAGACCTCACCTGAACAACGCTGTATGGAATATTTGGTGATTTTACAGGAACTGGTGGTAGAATTGCTAACTACTGAATACATTAAAATGTGCGTAATGTGACGCACAGCAATGTTTCATACTCAACTCTACACAGCACAAAAAGTGCCGGACAGCGTTGTTTGGGTCACGTCTTCCTTTATATCAATCCAATGTTATTTTATTTTTTATGTAATTTCATTCCATCTAATTCTCTAAACTTACGCCGGTTTAAAAATAACTGTTCTGAAAATATTATATTATAATCTTTTATTAATATTTAAAATAAGTGTATTTGTACATTGTATGCATTAAATAATTATGTGAATAAATTAAAATACTTTTATTTATTAGTACTAGAGATAATCGCTTGAGTATTTTGTGACGTTGCTCGTCGTTTTCTTTGTACTTTTCGATGTATTGATTCCGTATTTATTAGCTAACGTCAGTAGCTTCTCATTTTCATATCCCACTTCTTCGTTGTATTTCCTCAGCATGGCCGGTAGCAACGTGTCCAAAATGAACTTGAAATTCTTCTGGGCATAGCTCGAATCATTTCCGATTGAGAGATTCAATCTTCCATTGAAGATACTGTGGATACTATCCCCCAGGGCTCCCATCATGTCTTCGGTAACCATCCTCAGCCCTTGGCATTGTAAAGTTAGAAGAGACTTGGCAAACCAAATAGTACTGCTGGAGAGATCTATCCACGTGTCGTTGATCACATACTTGGCCAGAATCAAGCCCAATTCTTGCATCTCATCGAGAAAGGTTTTTACTCCAGTTTTAGTATTCATGTTGACTGGAGTCCATTTATCTTCGATAACTTTACTCTTCATAGACTCCATAATTTTATCTTTGTAATCTTTTAGCGATTTCATTATTGAGTTGCGCAGTGAACCGTCAAGTTGAAAGCAAAGATCTAAACCGAATTCTCTCATTAGAAGACATTGCTCCCTTAGAATGACAACGCACTGCGCAACAGAACCAAGCTGTGCTTGTGGAGTGAAGATCTGTTTTACCATTTGGTTCATTAAAACTCTTAATTCTGCACTTGCCCACACGACCAGGGCACTCATTTTGTCTTCGGGGAATGCAGCAATGAACTCGGAAATGACATCTGTCATGGTACAGAAGAATACTTCGCCAACTTGTTTAACGTAGGTAACGGTTGAGCCTTCAAGTTGCACACCTTTGACGTGCACCTTCATTGTTTGACTGCAGATGGCCAGGAACAAATCACAAGCTTGGGTTGTCATCTTCAATTTATTGAGTAGTCTTACCGGTTTGCGCGCTGATCGCAATCCTCCTCTGGGTGTCCAGTCCGGGGTGACTTGCAGCTCTTTGATAAGGACTTCAGTCAGTGTTTTGTGTCTCATTGCTATTTTAGTTAGTATTTCGTGCGTTGTGGGAAGAGTGGCATACTCTTCCATCTTCAGGCTGTTCTCGGCAGACTGCATCAAGTTGAAAGCTTTATCGAAATGTCTCTCTACAATCAATACATCCAGTTCTTCAGCTACGTCGACAAGCCAGTCTGGCATCATGACCATTTCTCTTTGGGGACTATCATCACCGTACCCACTTGTAGGAGAATCTGAGGATTCAGGCCGGATGGCTGCCTTCTCATGTGTACTCTCTCGTTTTGATACTTCACTTTGTTCTTGCTTCGAAAGATAAGTCTTCTTTGCTATTTCAAATTTCTCCAACCAGTCTTTCTTGCTGGTTAGGTTGTTGCATTGAAAGACTCTGGTGTCGGGAAAGGCGAGGAGTTTGAATGCTTGCTTGACGCTTCCGAGGTCTCTTACGTTGACGACCGCCATGCTGCTGATGGAGTACACGGCTGTGAACCTGTACCTCATGGGACCGCGCCTGTTTGGGATCCAGGAAGTCAGCATCAGGCAATCACTGAACAGGTAGGCGTGCATGCGTTGAAGGGGTGTGTGCTCTTCCGCGTCAAGTTCTAAGATGTCTCCTTCGTGCAGTAATACCCTGTCAGGCACATCGAGCAAACTCATACAACTCTCAACTTTCTCGAATATGCTGTTTAGTTTCAGATTTCTCTGTTCTTCGATTTTGTCGGCTTCTGTATCAACCTTCTCCGAGTTCATGGTGTGGGAGAGGTTGGACTCACCTAGAATGGACGTACTCGCCAAGGCTTGGAGTAGGCTTCGCTGATCTGTCAACAGATGAGACAGCTGATACATTTCTGCCTCCAAATGTGATATTTCCTTAGCAGTTTCGATGAACTGCATGTAGTTTTCGTAGACATTTTTCTTTAGGGAGTTGGCAGTGTCCTCTGAGACAGCTTGAATTTTTTGACGCTGTTGTTGTAAAGCTTGACCTCCCACACAGCTGCGAGCCAATTCTTTGACGAACTTATCGGGGTTGAAATCGGGAGCCCCGATCTTCTTCAGCATTGGGTCAGTCATTGTTAATTTGCACTTAACTTAAACATCGATAACCAATTTGACTTTTCAATGACAGATAAACAGAGACAATCAGACAATCAGACAAACCGCAAACGTCATAGAACAGAAGTCATAGAACTGCTATGATCTTAGTGCTGCCAGAGAGGAAATATTAAATTCCACATATTTGTGCAGTTCGCTGTTTTACCGACAGAGATCACTAGTGTAATTTTATTCAGAAAGTCTGATAGATCTCAGAGTCAAAGCCAGATAGGTTTTTATTTTGCAATTTTTCGACAATTTACAGTTTCCTCATATTCGGTTTATTCCTTATCCAGTGATTTTACGTTAGTTTTATAACAATGTGAAAGTGTTCATTGTGTGTCGTGAAAACAGAAAATCTCAACATTGCGCACGATCTACAATCGCCATTTTGAGGCGAAATTTTGATGGTAAGTGCCAACTATTTTGTCATTATTTTTATCTAAACGCTATAAACAAATATTCTAAAGCCTGGGAGGTGAGATGATCTGTTTAGTGGCCGTCACCATCCACCCCGCTACCTGCAATGGGAAGTTCTCGACATCTCGGTGTGCCGTTTTGGTTAGGAGAGTGGGAATGCATTGAGGTGGGTCTCAGACTCCCGACTCTGCGAGTTCGATTAATTTTATTAACCTTTTTCTAATCAATGTTTGAGCTTTTAATATATTTTGATTTCGGGTTGTATTTGCGCCGATAAGTGAAAGAGTTTTCGCGAATACGAGTTTAAATGCCTTTGTCTGGGGAGGGGCTCCCGACATGTATTGACATTTCTTAATGTGGCATGTGGCTGTGGCTAGTGTTATATTGTTATCGCCTCCTGTTTGTTACAGAAACTTTGCCGTAAATAATGGCAAAGAACCGACACAACGTGAACTCTTGTTGACCAGGGACATCGCGCAAGAGGAGGCTCTAGTAAAAGGTATCCACACTTTCATTTATAATATCAATATTTTTTATGGCTCCCACGGGGAAAAGTAGTGTATATTTAAAAAAAAGATAATCCTTATCTTGGTTCGTACTCTTACGACTGTAGAACGCCCGATACATATAAACAGAAGTCTAAATAATTATTCAGAATTCTGATTGTGAATGTGATTCATCATATTTTCAAAGGCCTGACAGATATTCTGGTTACAATTGCGTATTTGCAACAATCTTGACTTCAGAGAAATGGTCCATTATGTGAACTACTTCATTTGAAAAGACAATCTTTTAATCTGTCACTTTTCCAATTAGTGGTTGGTTAGGTATATTAACAAATTAATGTCAAATTTTTTTTAGATCAAACTTATTGTACAAAATGAACGAAATAGTAATTCACGGTGTATTTTATAAAACCATAATTTATGTTATTTTTATTTGGTTAATTTTTTTTTGTTTGTGGTGATTTTTCACAAGAAACCTACATGATCTAATTATGATTAATTATATTTAACACCCTTATTTGAAATATTTTGACAGAAAGTGAATTTTTAACACCTCTTCTTTGATTTCGTCTCTGTCGAATCCTAGTGTCCCATTTTGCACAAGTTTATGTCTATTAACATTAATTTTTATACCACTTAACATTTAGACAGTTCTGTGTGAGAATTGTCTAAATTTGCAGTTACAATTAGTCCGCATGCACTGTCTTGGTGACAGTTTGTGGACAAATCGGTTGTAGCAAAGTAAACCATAACACCGTTTTCGTTTAAGCCGTATAAACAGTCATTAGGTGTATGTGCCATTCATCACAAAAGACTGTACGAATAGAATTGATGTTCACAGCAATTTGTGTTTAAAGATTCAGATTTATGACCAGTAAGTAATAAATGATCAAACACATGATTATTCTCACATTTCACAATACATTATTTATCCTCCATTATATCGCATACTGCAGATATTAATTGCAATACCAGAATTATCTTAAATTTTATATCTCCGCTTTCGCATGTTTTGTTCATGTTTTCACCATTTAAAATCTAAATTCTACATCGATTCGATTCTCTTCTATCTCAATTCTGTAAATATACAGAAAATAGTGACACGCTCAACTTTAATGTATTACATAGTCAGATTCTGTATTTCAGTTTCTGGAAATGGAAAATAATTCATTTTATAAGTCATTTAAATTAAAATCGATTGTTGACCGCCATTGTTATTGATCCAAAAGTTTTAATGTTAGTTTTTTCTTTTCTTATTTATTCCAAAATATGAATCTGTACATATATCCATTTTTTTTAACGAAATATCTACTAAAATACATTATTTTCCATTTCTGGAAACTGAAATACTTACTTCTCATTATTATCTAACCGATACAGAGTGTTTTTGATATAAAATATGCATATTAAGCGTTTTCCTATTTTCTATATATTTACCCCCAATTCGAGTACAGATACATATTATCAACATTACATTTTATGGACCGTGTTATTTTAAAACCGGGTAAAAATAGAATTGATCATACTATGAAAGATACTCTCATTATCTACTCAAAAAAAATTAATAAAACACCTTTTACATCCAATCCTAGGAAACACTTGCAAAACAAAGCTTGCAAACAGAGTGTTGGATGCATAGAACAAACTTCCACAACATGTCATCGATTCTACTAATATAAACCAATTTAAAGTTCGATTGGATTCTTATTTGGAGAGAAGAGAGGAGTTACTTTATTTGAATTTAAAAATAACTCAATTATTGTTAAAGTTATTGTGAAATCAGATATGAACGCATCAGCAGAATGCTGCCAGCTCATTAAATAATAATATCTCCCTGTTGACTGACCACCACTCAGAATCAATATGTTTCTTGCGTAGCAACCTTTCCAACCTACCTATTCCCATCTCTTTTCCCTCTCCTTCCTAAAAACATTCTTTAATTGGGGATGCCTTAATCCCACTGGCCCCGGACAGTTGGGTCTGGGTGTGGTATCACATTAAAAATAATTAATTGTTCTAACAAACATTGATGTGATATTTCCAGTATTGAAGTCTAAGAGTGCAGGGTTCGTGTTTGGTTAACAGTCACCCGCAAGGCACGATGCTCCTGGCAAGGCGGACATTACTAATTCTATAATGTGAATCAAAATGTGAAAATCATGAATAAAACTAGGTAAATAAACTATTCATTTAACCATACAAATGGTTGGTGGCGGTGAACACACATAAGATGTGAAAGGGAATGGCTTATTTACTAAAATTTTAGTGTTTATCATTTATCATTACGGGTAGGTTCATTATTATGGCACAGGTTCAAAATACAAATGAAAATTAAACGGGAAAAAAATTTTGGCATCCCTAGGGGGTAAAAGCAACTCTTGCATAGCAAGCGTGGCAAAACGGGACAACGCTTCATTCAGCCAGCCCCGTGATTCGTCAGCTCTTTATGCCCGGCTGACAAAACTCTTTCTCACTACAATATGGAATGGATCTTTTTAAATAATGCACTTTTGTTTTCTAATACATATCTTTGTGTATATTTTTATAATAGTAAAGCCTGGTACACACGCAAAGCTCACATCAAAAGTTAATGTACAGCGCATCATCTTTTCTACCGACACACGACGCTATCAAATATTTCTTCCTATGGTAGGAGAGGGGGTCAGTTGAATTCGAGAGCGGCCGAGGAACATAATTTCATCTGTCAAAGTGACAACTTAACTTACTGACAGCTTGAGCACGTCTTTTATGTTTCTAAATTTACTAGCACACATGACGATATGAGCTAACATAATAAATAAGAAATGCATTATTAGGCTGCTTATGTCATGGCTGTCAAAGGGAACACAGAACTTAGTTGGTAGCTCTGTAATTAAAATGACCCCCTCTCCTTTTTACGGCGGAGAGGGGGACGCATAACTTTTCAAATATCGCGTCGGGAGCGGTTACGTAAAATAAATTCGGTTAGCGAAGTTCAGAACCACACTTATAGCGCATTATCTTTTTACGTGTGTCGGGTCTGTATGGGATTGTATGGCGAGCGCTATTGTGCTTTATATTATCTGTTGATGTGAGCTTTGCGTGTGTACCAGGCTTAAAAGTGTTGTTTTATTATCAAATATGTAAAGACTTATTTACACTTCCTTCAATAAAAACCAATGTGGATGTTTCACATTTGCCAGGCTTTTTTTTCTGGCTGTGGCATGCTTACGATGACTGGTTTGCCCAGTAGTTTATCTACGATTTAAAAAATAAATAAAAGCTTATGAGAAGGGATCGAATGATAGTCTTGATTTAAGGGCGGTAGGACGGCCGAACCTTTGGATGCATTGGCTTCATTTAGTACTTTAACCTAACCCATCTGATGGAGCCTATGTGGGGATCGGCTTAATGGGGCAATAAAAAAAGAAGAGGATTGCTGTAGTGTAAGGTTCGGTTAGGAGGGGCATGGGGCGTTTATTTTTTATTGTATTTTGGGTCTGTATAACAGTCATATCTTGTATATTATTCAATTTTTGTTCCTCCTATTTCTTGGCCAATGTTTCGGATTGCCTTGTAGTGTCTGCCATCAAAGGAGATGTACACTGATGATGACACTGCAAGGCTGTCTGAAACATTGTCTCAAAGAAGAGGAAGAAAGGCAACATGGTTTAACGGCCCCAAAAAAGAACAAATCTTAATTCATTTTATTTTTTAATTGTATTTTAGAAACCCTGTTTTGTTTGTGATGTCTTGCTGCTGGAGCATGGTTGTGGGACTATCATGTATATGTGTACCATGTATTTTTAACACTGCAATAAATGTAAATTTCGTAAATCTGACAGCCGAAATTTGCATTAAGAGAGTGAAATCAGGTCATAATATAAAAACTGCGTTTAAACCCAGAATTCTTGATCTGAATAGATTTAGTTATGGTTTTCTATTACTTGGACAACTACCCATTGAAACCAGCGACCTAAGGCCCTGTTGTTTCATTTGTGGTATAGCTAAAGCCTTGATTTAGCCAAATTAATGTTTTTCCATAATTTATTTTAAAGATGTCCGTAAACGAGCAAAATTTTGCGCTTACAGAAATTTCTTGTCGTCAAGATGTCCATATTATAGGGCAATATTGCCCAACAGGTTCATGTTTAACGTATTCTGGTTGACGTATTGCACTGTCTTGCCTGTGAAATTGCTCAGCTACCTAATATTACTAAGCCAAATCTATTTCCTTGTCCTGTTACATATGCACGTCTCTGTTCGCTACCTACCTGCTACTAAAACCATCATAATTTCAACTTTGCGATTTTGCTTCCAAGTTTATATAAGTTTGGTGGAGTTAGCTGGAGATGGTGTTGTGAATTTGTTTTATACTCTTGCGGGCAATATTGACACGACATCTTGGCCGGTAAGACCGTTGCCGGGCAAGGTATGTGTTCGGCAATAGGGAATAATAGGCAATTTATCTTACTCCTTTACTGACACCCTTAACATTATTTCATTTTAACAGTGTTCCAAATTTTGAGTGATAAAACTGTGAATTTTTGGTTAAATCATGGTTTTAGCTATACCACAATTTAAACCACTAGGCCTATGCTTTAATTATTGGCTTTTATAGAATTGCCAAAAAATTTCCTGAGCAAACATATTTTTCCTATTTCTATCAAACTTTACGCATGTATTTCATAAAATTCTAAAAAGGGTACCAAGAGACAACATTTAAAAAAAATCAGACTACTATCTGTCCCATTTTTAACTAAGTGAAGTCCCCGGCAGATTAAATGTAGACAGTAATTTTCCTGTCATTTTGAATTGTATTATTGTATTGTATTTTTTATTGAAATTCCGCTTTTAAAACAAGGGGAATATCCTCTTGTTTTGAAGATCAACTGGAAATCATTTTTAGGAGAAATCTCGGAAAAAACTGTAAATATGTATAAAAATGAAATCTACACCGCCTGCCACACTCTTCTCTATATACATAGATTAACTATCAATATATTATAATTTAATTAAGATACATCTTATTCCATTTGTTGCTTCTTACTCAATATTATATAAACATTGACAGTCTGCATAACTCCCACATTCTGCTATCTCTTGTGAGAGTCTCACCGCGGCAGAGTAGCCCGGTCCATTGAAGTTCATCATGGTTGTCATTAGACATTTGGTAATATCTCTCAGTTCTACAACATGACTCTCGAGTATAATTAACCTTGGTATACTTGCAGCCTCACGATGCCGGCCGTCCCCAGGCCGGGGAGCCTGAAGGACCCGGAGATAGCGGAGCTCTTCAACAAGCATGACCCGGAAAAGATATTCGAGGACCTTCGCGAGATCGGCCATGGCTCCTTCGGCGCTGTCTACTACGCGCGATGCAATCTCACGCGCGAGATCGTGGCCATCAAGAAGATGTCCTATATGGGCAAGCAAAGCTTGGAAAAGTGGCAGGACATCCTGAAGGAAATCAGGTACATATTCATTTTTATTCTTTGATAATTCTGTTTCTTTTTTTTTAAAAGTACAACAAAAATTCTCAGGTTACGAATAACCTGAAAATATTTGTGACTTTGTACAAGGTATATTAGGACATACCCGACATACTTGTCATTTTGCCGTCCGGTTACATTTTTTCTGTTGGAAACAATATTTTTTTTTTTTTCATAATGTGTTGCCACTGGATACAACTTAACGTGTCACATGGTACGAGCTCAGTCTCGTTTATACGGCCCTGCTGGAAAGAGACGCTGGAAGCTGGAAAGTGCTTAAATAGCGAATATCTTGTCACACCAAGTGATTTCAACGCTGCTTTTTGAATAGTTGATTTAACATAAAATAAAGTTGCCTGACAAAATAATCATTTATTTAACGAGGATTATTGTCACAATTAAAATAAAGAATCTGATAAGATTCACAAATCATTGATCAAACAAAAAATATTTGACATTGCAAGATGCTTTCAATTCAAATACATAATACTTGTTCAGATTACGGCTCTCCAAATTTTGACCATTTTCGCCGTGATAATTAATTTTCACCTCAAGCCAGATAAGATATCACCACAAAACTATACCTATGAAACATAATTATATTTGTATGCAGGTCGGCCACAATAATACTGGTTGAATTCTCTTAGCCCCTTCGATAAAGCCAAGAGATGATTCACAAAATGTTTTATGAATCCGAATTTTGTATTTATATTCTGTCATCGAAATGAAGTTTTATCTTATAATACGGCCATTACGGCCCGAGAAAACAGGAAGTAATTAACAGCATTGTTTTCAATATATTGCCTATTCTATTAGCCTTTTTTTTTGAGGTCAGACACCATGAGTTACTTGATTTTTTATGGTAGTTCATAATTTAATTATGTTTTTTCTTATGATTTTTAATTAGTCAAAGTGCGCATTTAACGTGTATTTTTTGTAGGCTAATTGATTATTGTTTTATTTCATTCACCTATCATTACAACTAATTCCTTTTTCTACGTAATATTGAGTTTTAATAAATATTTCAGAGGGAGTTGATTGAATTAATTAATACCAAGGTCTTATTTGATAGCAGTGTTATAATACACGATGATTCATACCTCAAATCAGGGGCGTGCGGTCCATATAGGCACATAAGCACTATCTACCCCACCTTATACTCATAAAATAATATTAAAATTATTCCCAGAAATCAATCTACATTTTCAAAAGTGTGCACGAAGTAAGCTAAGAATCACAGTGCCGCACCATTCGTACCACCCCGATAGTATCATAGGCAGGAACTAATTATTATGCAAAATGATGCATGTCATACTCAAACATCGTCATTTGACACAAAAATCTACATTTGTGCCATGCTCACTCAAGGGAAGTCTCATTTGTGCTAGGTCGAAAAAGGTCATGCCTTTTGGTACATATCACAAATGTAGCAGTAAGTGCCTTTTGTTGGTACCTTTATTGAATAGTACCTACAACTTTACTTACAAAATAATTTATATTACTACGTTAGCTTTCTTTCATGCAATTGTGCAGTCACGGGAAGTCTCGTTGGTGTTAATATCGAAAAAGGTCATGCCTTTTGGTACATATTACAAACGTAGCAATAAGTGCCTTGTGTTGGTACCTCTGTTAAATAGTACAACTTTAGTAATTAAATAATTATCATATTATGTTAGCTATCTTTCATGCAATTGTGCGGTGAAAAAATATGCAAATTTTATAAATGTATCCAGTAATTGGCTTGTAATATGCATAAGTGAAGCGGTTATTTGGATATTTGATGTGGCTTAGATAACCCAACCAACATCAGCTAAATCTGTCTGTGGTTAAGTTTTTTTAAATTTATTTTTGGTATCAATTAATCTGCTGCTTTTAATAGGCAGTAGCCAACCCTGATTAAAACTCTGCATACTGCTGCCTCGAAGTAGAAGGTACTTACTTCCGTTGCACCCATACAGACCACCTTTCAAAATAATTGCAATGTTAATGTTGTGTCGAGTGACCAGATATAAACAGGTTCTCCCAGACTTCCCCTCTAAAAGAATGCTATCTATACTCACATCATTTTATTTGGGTCTCTTTGAAATCCACATCAACAAATCATTAACTTTATATATTTTAATTATAAATTAATGACGATTGGTTTTTTGCTTGTCAGGTTCCTACAGCAGTTGAACCACCCAAACACAATAGAATATAAAGGATGCTACCTCCGGGAGAACACCGCCTGGCTCGTCATGGAGTACTGCGTTGGCTCTGCATCAGACATAATCGAGGTAAGAAATCTGACTAATTGAATTGTCTGCAAACATACTTCTCTCAGGAATATTGACTGGCTGTAATAATGGTCAATAGACTGTAATTAACATAATATATTATCTCGATTGATAAATAATGAAGAGACACCGGACAACCATACATATTCTTTATATGTATACCTGCAGTTGTCTCTCTTTCTCTCCGTCTCTCCCATACAAGACATTAGTTCCACATTTATTACACTGGCTGATGTAGGATTCTATGTTCCGGATAATTTCTTGTGCCGCCAACAAAAGCGTTTAATCCTTCCTAGGTGCAGAACCAGCTTACCAGTGTTGATGCCCCTGGGATGACTTCTTTGGTTAGTTAAATGCTTCTGCAGAAATGTAAATATTTCCATGTGACCTCTGCACGAACTCTATTCAATTTTTACTATGTATTTTGCAAAATGTGCACATTGCTTTGGCAGTCCGTATAATTAGAAAATGCCGTAATGCAATAATTTAACTTCCACATTAAGACGAATACAATAATCTTTTAAAAAAGGTGTAATTTCTGCTTAGTGATATAATAATGTTTTTACTCTCATTTCAAGGCATTAGAAGTGTTTGTTCTTGGATTATGATAAACTCAGTAAGGTCACTCTGTCATAATCTGCTGCCTTATCAGGTTGATGAAATTATTTCATACCTAAAGATAATATTATCATGTACACAAAATTATAATCAGTGATGAAAGACTTCTGGAGGATTTGTTATCGTTGCCTATCTCCCATCCTTGCTGAATTCCCTGCCCTATTTCCTAATTCCCTAGTTTTATAAATCTAATTTTTCAACTTCCATACTTTCTCCTATTCGTCACCATCGTTCTTAAGCCTCACAATAAAAATAAATGCGGATGCTGTGGTCCCACCCAGTCCGGATACGGGACTTTTGTATCACATTAAAAAACAGCTATAAGTAGTCCTAATAGTTTGCCTTTATGTTTTTTTTGTTCTCTTGCAAACACTTCACTCTGGGGAAATGCTGCAAGTCAACTACATACATATTATCTTACCACTATTGTTTCGCAGGGGCTGGGCCCCTTCATTTGCAGTGTCGAAGAATCGTGCCCATGCCCAGTACGCAGCACTGCAGTTCAATGTGTAGACCTTGTATGTTAATTTTTCCTTCAGATATTACCTCTACACTGGACATCAAAAATCAATTTTCGAATTAACAAATTCCCACATAATTCGAAATTAAAAAAAAAAAATCGCCATAAATCGAGTTCCACTCCCTCACCTTCAAATTCGGATAGTATCTTCGGAGTAAACTCCACTGCGAGTCCTGTTAGATTCAGATTTGCGAAATTATGTGATTTATTTTCGCGAAGTCGAATTTTTTCAAATTACGCTAACAATAATCGAATTATAAAACATTTATGAAAAAAAAATTGGAAAAATTTCTAATTACGCATTTTTACGAATTATCGGGGTTTGATTAACAGGGTTCTGCTGTACTCGGTTAGTTGAAGACAAAAATATAAATGACATTTTATAAAGTATTGTATTTGCGTATTGGCTTTAACAAAAATATCTTATTATTTATTGAAGTTTATTTTTTTTTTAATTTTTATTATAGTGACTATTTAAACAAGTGATTTTACTGGTTGGCCCCTTGAGTTCAATGAAAATTTTATATATTTCGTTTCACTTATATTGAGGGTAACGGAGTTATTTTTCAGCCAATTTTCAAGTGTACTAAGATCTTGTTCAGCCACATAAAATGTTTCCATCCAGTTTTCTTCTTGAAATAATATAACGGTATCATCAGTAAAACTAAATTGTTAACTTGCTGGCCCCTGCCAGTTAAAATGAAAGATAAACGTTTTCGGATTACAAATCAAATGGCAATATTTAAAAACTCCTGCCATAAGCGGTAAATATTGCTTATGCAATGATGGAGGACTTTGCTAACAGAGGATTGAACCTGCGACTTCTAGATGGGAACCCAACGCATTTATCAACTCAACTACTAACTATTTAATCAGTCTATTCCATCACCACCCTCTGCAGTTAAACTTTCTGAAATATGACAATAAGCAGGGAAAATGTCACCATTTTGTGACTCAACAATTCATATTATTGATAGAAAGAATTAATTTATGTTTTATGTTGATAACACCAATGTAATGCATTATCTTTTTAAAAATTGATTCTTTGTGGTTTCTTGTTATTCAGAGATGTCCTAGAAAGTTGAAATTTGAATGATTATTATTAAATCTAATAATCATTTTGATAGTTTTGTAATCATTTGCTAGATAACCAACACCTCTGCCATAGGTCACCCCAAATAGTTCACTACATTTGGTGACTTAGCAGGGGTACGCGGATTCAAGGGGTAGGGTTTGTTTAGGTTTTGGCAGCATATGTGTCTACCCACTGACTGCTTGGCGGGCCGGATCGGGAGAGACTGGTTGAAGGAGACCTTTTGTCCTTTCCAGCAGGACTATCTCAACCCATCACCTTGCACCGCAGTGAGAGCGATGGATTCATATGTCCGACACTCCTGAACACACTGGTCTCCAGATTCCTACCCACGCCTCATACCCTTTTCCTTTGCAGAATTTCCTCTCCTTCTTTTCCTTAAAACGACCCTCTACACATCATCCCCAAAGACGACAGAGGCCCTTGAGGGAATTATTTTCCTCCGAACCAACCTCCTTTTATTGTGCAAATTTGGATCTCCTTTGTATTTTTATTTGCTCTGCCTTTTGAGAACAATTGAGTGTGGTGAATGCACTAAAGAGAAAATCCCTAAAATTGTGATTTATACAGATTTGAAAGAAAACTAATGTCGCCAATATACATAAACCCTTTCTACTCCTAGGCCTCAGATAGTCCAATGAAACTGATTTTCTGTTCAAGGATTTCGGTATTTTATGTTTTTATCTGCGGCCCATTGTGGCTACAATATGACTGATGAATTCTGATTGCGTCTAGGTGCACAAACGTCCCCTCCGCGAAGAAGAGATCTCGGCCATCTGCGAAGGCGTCCTGTGTGGGCTGAGCTACCTGCACGGGCTGGGCCGCATCCACCGCGACATCAAGGCCGGCAACATCCTGCTCACGGAGAACGGCACGGTCAAGCTGGCCGACTTTGGCTCCGCCGCCATCAAGTGCCCGGCCAACAGCTTCGTGGGCACGCCCTACTGGATGGCGCCCGAGGTCATCCTGGCCATGGACGAGGGCCAGTACGATGGGAAGGTTAGATATATATATACATTTAATTCTCGTAAATGTGTCCTCAAATCTAGTCTTTGCAAATTGCTCAAAGTAAAAAGTCGCATCAAAATAATACATTGAAGGGTTGTCCACCTTTTCGAAAACTGTATTTACAACCTGGGACTTAAGTTTCTAGCACACATTACTGTGCAATTGACTGCATATTTTTATAGTTTTCAAAAAACATTCCAAAACTTGACGCTTGAAGTTTACAGTTTACTCGTGGACAGCACTTTCTTCGTTGATAGTCTGGCTTCCCTTCTCTAATTGTTGGTACACGCTTCCTTTCTTATGCATTTTAAAAATGGATTTAATTTTGCCTTGCGATTATGATAGTTGAGGAGCTTTCTCACAGAGAGAAATATCTACTCCCGATGGTTTTTTTTTTAGATTCTTATTCTCTATGTACCATGGAGTTGCTACGAAATGGCTAATTCAGATTTTTTTTAAACTATATATTTACCTGCAACATGTATAATAGAAAATTATTAATTTTCACAAACTGAAACATCTACATACAAATAGGTAATTTGAAAGATAAAGCAAGCATTTTTTCATTTAATAAAATAATTTTATTGTAGTACTAAAATCTAAAATGTATGTATATGTTAAAATGAAAAAAAAAAGTTGAAATGTAAATATATTTTTATTCGACTTCTTTTTACGTAAGACGTTTTTTCACAAATGAACTGAGTTTTCTAATTATTCATCATATCTGACAGTTAATCAAATTTGCATTTAAAGATTATCATATAATATTGGCCCTGACTGATTGATTATCACTGTCACAACTGTCTCAAGAAAAAAAAATATTTTGTAGATATTTCTCTTTGTAAAAACACTCTTCAATTCCCATCAACACTTGAAGAAATAATGTAAAGAAAAAAAAATAAGAAAAATAGCTATCATTCCATTACCATGGTGCCCCAAAGTTTGTGGGTCCAGAATTAAACTTTTTAGTCAAGCGAGAACCCACAACTTCACTGTGCATTTTATAAGGCAGTCTTCAACCTCCCATGACCTTTGCATGTCCCATAGTTTTTTAATTCATTAAGGCGATGCCATATGTAGTAATACAAAATCACGTGTTTTTGGTTTGAAAATTTGGTCGCCTAGAAATGTTTCAGATGCTTTAATTAAATACTGCGAGTAGAATACATCTTGGCCTTTGAAATTATTGAGTATTTTTTAGATAAGTCTTTTTATAAGCCCAGAAAAAAATAATGTAAAGGCCTATGAAAACTGCTTTAAAGTTCAAAATCTCCTACTTACGAACCCATTTTCGGTTATGATTTTATTGTATAATGTGGCAAATTAAGTTATTTATAAAATGATCGAAAAAAATTTAAATATTTATGCCTGAACATCCACAAAATAAAATAAAAGGCACTTTTTGGCCATGTTTTTTTCTTGCATAAATCAAAACAGCCTGATGGTGTTAAGCGGGAATTTAAACCTTATCGTCATCTACGTAACGGTTGTTATTGATAGCGGCTCAATTTAAAATATTACACGACGTAGTGCATCGCCTTAATCAATTTGTTTTGTTTTCAGGTGGACGTGTGGTCACTAGGAATAACGTGTATCGAATTAGCAGAAAGAAAACCCCCCTACTTCAATATGAATGCCATGTCAGCCCTTTATCACATAGCACAGAATGACGCCCCAACACTAGCAGTAAGAATTATTTATACGGCTAAATTAATAATTTGTTCATTCTCAACAACCTCTGTTGTCAAAGTTATTTGAGCATATTCCAGAGTGATAATGTTATTATTATTATCACTATTCACTAATCGAATCTTTGCTTGTGTTGATCCAAATATATGCATCTCCCTCTAACATATGTTCCTGCATTCCCCCACCCAACCTGTTACCCAACTACCTGTCCCTGTCTGACAGTGTGGAGTACCTACATCAGTGACAATTGCAACAATTTATTTATACATGAACAGTCTGTTAAGAAAACCGGTACAATGAACATGTTCTCTCAGTGTGTATAATATTGAATCTATTACGGAAACCTTGTCCAGTGATTACCACCTACAGTGTCCCTCGGGGCCAGAATATCGATTCAAAACAAGATGTGTTTCAGAAGACCAGGGGTAAGTCAGAATCCCTTCCCAATTCTAACCAACTGTTATCCAGCTATCCCCAGAGTCAAATCAAATGTTGTTTACAGTCCACCGCAAACTGATTTGTGAATCAAAATATTGAATATTGCGACAGTTACAACTTCAAATAACTAGTCATGTTCAGTGACTAGATCTGAATAGCCTGGCACTTCCTAACCTTCCTCTCCCTCATCCTCTTCCACTCCTTTTAGCCTTTCAACCCCAATTGGAGATGCCGCACTCCCACTGTCTCTGGGCAATTGGAAATCTTGTGCAGTTTATTTACCTATATTATTTAAGGAAGAGTTTCTGTGGCGGCGTGGTTTTGTATTTTTATACAAATCTATAGTTTTATTCCAAGATTGTTGAAATTTTGCACTCTCGACCTTTTTTACGCGATATTTTGAAAAACCACCCCACACTATCTTTGCCCACCCCTTAACTCTTTGTTGGCTGATGCAAAATTTTCCAAAATAGAATTGATGATTCTATTTTCGTAATAACTTACTTGTTTTTTTTTGCAAAATGATGTTTTTGTAAATTGTATTGTCATACCAGACAATGTGTTTTTAAAAATAAAAATAATCTACCATAACTAGCTTCCCCAGAATAGCTTCTTGTATTCAGAGAAAGATTTTGTTGATTATGCCTATCGGCAACTGCGGCGGACAAGCGGTTAAAACAGAATTTTGATAAAGTTTTGTAGCCTTGGTGTTCAAAATCTGAGGAAAATTCCTGTCTAAATATGATTTCGAAAACTGCGTAAATCCCGGCAATGCATTATTTATTTTTTATAATATAATATTGATTACATTTTATGATTTTGACTGTCCAACTAGGAAGGATTCCCGTTTCAGGACAGTCAAATTTACAAGTTTCAAGTTATCCTAGACGAATACAGGATTTAAGACTAGCTAAAATAAGTATGTTAAAACGAAGATACATTATTTAATGTTATCATTAATTGTTTGCATTTGTCAGGCCCCCGAATGGTCGGACACGTTTCGCCACTTTGTGGAAGCGTGCCTTCAGAAGAGCCCTCTGGAACGGCCCACTTCCTCCGTGCTGCTGTCACACCTACTGGTGACGCGCGCCCGCAGCCCCATCGTGCTGGTGGACCTTATCCAGCGCACCAAGGCCGCCGTCCGCGACCTCGACAACCTCAACTACAGGAAGATGAAGAAGATCTTGATGGTGGACGCCTGCGAGACGGAAAGCGCCCAGGGTAATTATTAGCCATCACTTAATAACACTATGGTTTACGGACACTGAGCTTTCTTGCCTAGCTTTAATAATCACACTATATTATACAAAATAATTTTTTCAGAACATTTGTTTAGCAGGCAAATTGTATTTTATTTTTTATACTTATTGACTTTTCAGGAGTTAGTTAAAGTCCATACTATGTCATTTTTGGATAAGTTGTGTTTGGGGTATTTTTAACTTGTAGGGGAAAGTGGTCACCATTCGTACGCGGGGCACATTCGTACAGTTAGTATAACAGAAAAACTAAACGGCACACAAACACGCCTTTGCTTGTGTGCATAGACATACCGGCTGCCATGTTGCTAGCGGAGTGTCGCGTCAGTCGCACTACGGTGTATCAGCTGACAAGATGTAATGTGATTTTGCGCGCCATGGGTACATTTTTTACCTAAGTTTAGTTCGTAATTGTAAGTAGGATTGTTATGTTTTTGACAAAATGGTGATGATTGATTAATGTTAACATTGTTTATTTTGAGCTTTAATTGTTAAATTTCTCAAACTAAATTAAAATTTGTATAAAGTTGTATTTTAATGTTGTGCAAAGGCATGGGGTGCATTCGGACACCCAGAAAGGGGGCACATTCGTACGCGTACGAATGCTCCCCTTTACATTTTATTAACCACCAGTATATCGAAATTCAATTTTTATGAAATAAAATATAGTATTACCTTTTAAAATTATTTTGCAGACAGCACAATAACTTATTTTTCCTTTTATGACGTATTCTACTTCTAACAAAATGAAATATTTTTATAAAGTCAACATTATAATTAATATTTTATTGCAGAATCATGGTGCGAAAATATAAAAAAAGGGTACGCGTACTCAAGAAGTGGATGAAGAGTCCATGAATTTAGCAATTAATGATGTAATACAAGGACGGTTGTCGTATAGGAAAGCCGCGTTAAACAAAACTTCCATATTTCGAACCTTTTACTGCAAAAAATATTACAAGTGTATTTGAAAAGCCAGGTATATGGCCGTTCAATGAAATGGCCTTCAGCAATGAAGATTTCGCTCCCATTGACGTGTACGCTTCAAATAATTCGGTAAATGTGTCACATAATCCGGAAACAATTACTGTCGCTCTAGAACTACAACCTTCCACCAGCGTGTCATCGACTGATATGAATGAGTCAGATATTCGTGCCTTCTTCAGCCTTCTGTGCTCCAAAATCCTCAAGACATTGTTACCGGAACTGGCGAACCTTCCACCTTTGCAGCTGAGGCACAATCTGAACCGAGTTCTTATCTTCCCATAACACCAGAAGTCATAAGACCTTATCCTGCAGCCGTTAGAAATAGAAAAACCAATAAAGGAAGAAAACCGGGTAAATCTCGTATATATACAGACACACCTTAAAAAACTGAACTAAAAGAGAGACATAGACGGAAAAAATTGAAAAATAGAAAAGGAAAGGAAAGCCAGAGCCCAAGCAGTGAAACGTAGTTTGAAGGAACTTAATTCAAGACAAAAAAAAATAGAAAGCGATGAAGATTCAGAGAAATCTGAAGGATCACAATTTAGCTTGCGGGAGAGTTTAACATCTCCAGTTGATTTAGAAATGGACGAAGAGACTGATGATCGTGGTATCAATAATAATTTAAATGTAACACCAGCGAAAATCAAAGATAATTGTAATGTTTCGGTAAAGTTTAAAAAAAAGACCTCTGTTGTTTATTAAGTCGAAAAAGTTCTGTCATTATTAGGGTACAGAGATGAAAATATCTTATCTTCGGAAGCAACCGGGTTTATCATGGTCATTTTTTTCCCTGATATAGAAGACATACACACTCTGTATATCAGCGATGTCGCCATGATCCTCCCAGATCCTCAACCACGAACGGGCTGATTTATTTCATTTAGACTGATTGTAAAGCTTAGAATTATCGATAAGTAAACTAAGGATGAACGAATTTATTTTTTGTTATTTTTCTAAAGAAAGATTTATCGTCTATGAGTCAAGTCACATATTATTAAATTAGTTCTTTGATAAATAAATATTTCTATAATAATTAATAAAAATTTAACGACTTTAATGGGCTTTTTAATTACCCTGTATGAATCTACCCCATGGCGTACGATAGTACCCCACCTACTGTACGAATGTACCCCGTACGTGGGGTACGTTCGTACAAATATCTTATCGTAGAAAAATGGCTATAACCCTTTAACCTTTTGACATAATAGTTTCGGACTTTTTTGTAACAAACTACAATATATTTGTTACACTTGGGTACATAAATTAGATAAATTCGACAATTAATCACAAAGTAAAAAAATAAAATCTAAAAAGTGTACGAAGGGTGACCACTTTCCCCTACACCGCTCAACAAATCAGTTCAGTCATCCACCCTGCATTGCATGACTTGATTTTGAGATTTTAATTTATCATTTTAACTCTTTAAATGCCGGAAGGTATTTTGCTTGGATGTACTGACAGGCTGCGAATTTTTTACACCGATACCTTGAAGCTTCATTTAGATCACTCTAAAGTCAATATAATCTGTGAACTGTTATATTATAATTATTTCTTCATCATCCTAATAGATGTCACCATGGGTTCCATATTTTAGATTGTTCAAATTATTATTATGTAATGAGCAGGCAGCATTCTGCTGATGCGCTCATATCTGATTTCACAACAGGTTTGACAGTAATTGAGTTGTTTTAAGTTTGAACTAAGTCCTTTCTTCTCTCCAAATGTGAATCCAATAGAGCTTTGAATTGATTTATATTTGTTGCATCGATGACATGTTGTGGGATCCAAGCATCCACTACTCTTTGCAAGGAAGTGTTTTCTAGGATTAGATGCAAAAGGCGTTTTGGTAAATTTTTTTGAGCGTCCACGGAGATTTATATTTTTATTAGTAGTGAAGATTTCTTGGATGCTAGGGCAACTGTAATGTCCAGATAAAATGTTGAAAGTCTCGATCAAGTCACCCCTTTCTCTTCTTTCTTGTAAGGTTGGTAATCTTAGTTCCTTGAGTCTATCTTCGTATCGTAGATCTTTCAGAGGTCTTGGTATTTTAGTGAAACGTCTCTGTACTCTCTCTAACAGATTTCTATCCTTTGCGAAGTAAGGACTCCATATTTGGAAAGCATATTCCAGGAGAGGTCGCACATATGTTTTATATATTTTTAACATCATGTCCGGTGTTAGGTCAAGGAAGGTTTTCCTGATTAGATATGTTAGTGAATTTGCTCTTTTCACAATTCCAGCGATGTGTGGTTCCCATTTCAAGTCCTGTGATATGGTAACTCCTAAGTCTTGTTGTAATGTCACTGCTTTTAGAGGTGTTCCATTAAGTTTGTAGGCAAGTGTAGGGTTAGTTTTTCCAACATGTAGGACAGTGCATTTTTCGACATTGAGTTTTAGAAGCCAATCATTTGTCCATTGATATATTTCGTTTAAATCGTTTTGCAGTCTGTTGTGATGAGTGTGTAGGTTGGCAAAGAATTTTGTATCATCTGCAAAGCAGCTGGAGTCTGATTTTATTATAGTATGCAGGTCCGTGATGTACAAAATAAACAGAACTGGACCGAGAACTGATCCTTGAGGGACACCACTGGTCACGTTTCGCTCAGTTGACAGTTGGTTGCCAATTCGAACTTGTAATTTTCTCTCAGTGAGTTTGACAAGCAAAATCGTCATATAGAACAGCGTGTTCACACGCTCATTTTGTCTGGCCGGCCTTGTGAGCACGGCTACCTAGAGCGCGTAAACGCGCTTAAGGCACACAACCGGTTAACAGAAGATGTCAATAGAATAAAGATAAAGCCCAGTTTCCGATTTTTTTATTATTTTTTATTGATCACACATGCGTGACAGCTGAGGTTATAGGGTTAAGGAGAGAAAAGAGTGGACACGCTGTAAGTGGGAAGAAACACAATATACGGCTAATTATTCTTCAGCTGAGAAGTGGAGCAAAAAAACAACTTTCACATCCAACAAATATCAACCGTGAACTAATGTATATATTTTTAATCAACCCAACACGCCTAATACCTTAATGCTATTGACATAACACTAGAGGAGTAATCTTTACTTCTTCTATCGTATGTTAGAAAGATTGAGATTAAAAAATTGATCTTCCGATTGTCATCCTGGTAGTTTCGCTAATCAGAAGTATTTATTTTAAGTATGGATTTTACACCAAATTTTTACACAATTTTCATTCACTTTACTCACTCTTACTCAACCCGCACCGGCACTAAACATCACACTCTTCCCTTTCGCACCCCGGTCTAATGGTAACTCGTAACCACCACCAGGCGATGGAGACGACACGCCGGACGAGCAGACGGGCGGCGACAGCTCCAAGTCCAACTCGGCCACCTCGGAGCACTCCCTCCGCTCTGTGGGGGCTTCGGCTGCCTCCTCGCAGTCCTCCTCCAGCGGTTCCCTCCGGCGGAGAGCCCCCGCTCCCCCACAGCCTTTGGTCAACCATCAGCCGCAGCATCTGTCCATGAGGTGACTTGCCCACTAATCTATTACTAATTATTATTGTATTAAACTGTTAATGTCTAATCACTAGCAACGTGTTTTTCAATACCCTTGGGCAGAACATAATCTACAACCAAATTTGTGCTGTATCAATGGTTGATACGGCCGCTTGTCAATGCTAATTTCTTGCCATATCGACTGTTGTTACAATCGCGTGCAAAAGGTTAAGCTGTTGTGCTAATCACAAGCAACATGTTTTTTTTTTAATATTTGATAGTTGTCATTTTGATTAAACTCAATTAAATTTATTTTGGGCTCTTTTCAGAGCTTTCAATGATTTTCGTCTCAGTATTGGTGCCGGGGTTCAAATGCACAATTTCAATGTCATCTACAAGATCGAGTGAAAATTAATATTTAGCCATCTATTGCAAGGATTTAACTCAGCAAAATGTTGGACATTCATTATTACATAGGCATTGTTGCTTTAACGGACTCAAATTTGTAATCTACCATATATTGATTTAGGTAATTTCGAGATGTTCAATTAAACACACAGGATGTCCCGGGGTTAAATTCATGACAGTAGTAGTAAAAAATGTAAACAACTTTTTTCATATAAAAAGACATACCTTTAGAAAGACATACCTTTCATATAAAAAGACATACCTTTTAAAAGACATTTCTTTATTCCCCTATAAATTCGCTGTGAGCTTGCCGGGAGTGAGTGTGGCAATGTTGCATATTTGTGATTGAGCTGTATCCATGGAAACCGCATGTAAACAATAACATAAAACCGAGAGATTGACGGTAACAAAATCGAATGTTTTAAAACAAATTCAAAAAGAGAACTGCACTAAAATTACAAATAAGTACACTTTTAACGATAAAATTATTTATAACAATTAATCACTTAACTAATGTGATTTGACTAATTTAACAAATTTTCAAAATGTCCACCTTCCATCATATGTAGCCCTTGTGGGTATAACCAGGCATTGTCACAGTAATTAAATAACAAAATTACGCACAATTTTAACAGTTAAGTAAATCTATAACTAAATAAATACAATGCTAAAAGTAAGTTGGAGAAGACATGCACTGAATTAAGACACTACATTAACAAGTTTTGATTATAACAATCAAGTTTTTAAAGACTGGTACTGGTACATAAAATTATCAGATCTATTTGTGAATAAAATAAAAGTTACTGACATGCAGAGATGTGCTTTATTTCAAATAAATCCATTTCAAATGGAAATGCAAAATGCAAAATGGGTATTTTGCATTTTAAATGCTTTTCTAAAAACCATTTCGCATTTTGCATTTTAAATGCTTTTCTCAATGCATTTTCCATTTTAAATGCTTTTTTGCAACATTCTTCCTACTATCTCCACTCATCTTTTTTTCATAAGCCCCAAATATCAGTCGGTCCTCAACCTCGCTATGAGAGATACTTTACATTTGTCAAGTTGCTCCCTGGTAGGAGCCCTGGCAATTGAGTGATACCATTACAAAAAATACTGATTAAAATACTGAACATGGGGCCATGACGCTGTAATATTCAATGTTAGAATTAATTTATGTTTTTTTTAATTTATGTTGAATTATTAAATGTTTTTTTTACGTTGGCAACATTATTCCCGCGCAAATCCTTTGTAGTTTCATAATCTGTAGTCGTGGTGTTTTTGGATTTACCATTATGTAATATGTTTGTTCTACATTGATGTCCATTATTAAATGACAAAATTGTTTGAAAATTCTATAATTATTTTAATTGTTTGACCTGAGAAACCATTTTGAAAATAGGTATTTTGCATTTTGCATTTGAAATGCTTTTCTAAAAACCATTTTGCATTTGAAATGCTTTTCTAAAAACCATTTTGCATTTGAAATGCTTTTCTAAAAACCATTTTGCATTTGAAATGCTTTTCTAAAAACCATTTTGCATTTTCAAATGGAAAAGTTTTGACCCATTTCCATTTTGCATTTCAAATGGTTTTGGGTACCCATTTTGCACATCTCTGCTGACATGACGCACGACAAGTACTAGAAATACGTTGCATTCAAATTCAACATTGATTTATGGATTCGGTAGCTGGTGGGCGCAGATGCTAGATTTGTTAACAAAGCAAAAATAATGATACCGGTTGCACACGGCGGACCAATTTTTGCTGAAAAGTATGTCTAAAAGCTGGAATTTTGAAAAAAGTTATTCATCATTTTTTACTTGCAGAATCACCTCCCGAAGTTAGTGAACTTTACCCTCAGACACCTGTAAATTCAAAACGTTCCTAGGAATGGAAAGCTTACGTTGACTTTTTGTTGAGTTGAACTAATGGAAAGTTCTGGGGAACTTTTTTCTATGTGTTGAGTGTAATGTTGCTTGGTTATTTAATTCCAGGGACAGCAACAACTGCCAGCCAATGGGCCACCGAGACGACTATGTGAACAGGGAGGTGATCCGGGAAGCGCAGCGGGAGAGGGAGCGGGAACGCGAGAGGGACCGAGCGCAGGAGTACCGCGAGTATGTCAACCAGGCACCCCTCATGCAAAGGGACACGGAGGACACCAATACGGCGCAGAGGAGACATCGC
Organism: Hesperophylax consimilis; assembly: GCF_061612785.1. Classification (NCBI taxonomy): domain Eukaryota; kingdom Metazoa; phylum Arthropoda; class Insecta; order Trichoptera; family Limnephilidae; genus Hesperophylax; species Hesperophylax consimilis. Next base: position 15,690,337 of record NC_142857.1, read on the forward strand.
ACTCAGCCACAGGGTGACTTTGGTAATGACAAAATCTTTTTTACTGTACCCGATTTTATGACAATTTTCATCAGTTTTCTAAAATTTGGGATTTGCCTTTTTTTACTCTTTGGTCCAGCCCTATACACCTTCAAAGCATTTAAAAAAAATTACTTGTGTCGAATTATGAATCGATGTTCGCGATACTTCTCAATCTCGCGATCTCTTAGCAATATGTATTCCCAAATAAAACCTCAACCACAAAATTTTGTCTTTGTTCAAGCAACACATTTCTGCGTAACATTCCTTCATTAGTTGTTTGTATTTGCACAGGCACCAGTAATCACGTGTCGCCGGCAGCAGTGTGCATGGTGGCGGAACACGGTGCCAACAACTTTGCCACAATACGCACAACCAGCATCGTGACCAAGCAACAGAAGGAACACATGCAGGTTTCTGAGCATTTCATACATTTCTCCTATACTGATTTCCCCTTTCACCATGTGAGAGGGCACCATTCATAATCGAAACGTTACTTGCTTTACCCAGGTGATTTGGTTACTAAACTTGGCTGTGACCGTTTAAAAGGTGTCTTCCACTTTGTAATGAGGCGCAAATATACAAATAAATTTTATTTGCCCTCTTCGGAATTTGAACCTACAACCTCTTACTGCTCTGCAATGGAGGTCGATGGTGCCTAGTTACAAATCCCTTCCTCTTCCCGATACCTCAGTATTTTGATTTAAAAAAACAGGAGGAGATAGGGATGAATAAAAACTTGATTTGAGATTTAACATATGAAACACACCAAGGGACGAGAGCTGCTTATTTTTACTCGTCTCTTTCTTACATAATCAGAAAATTCATTTTTGTTTTCGTATAGTGATTGGCCTGTTTACACGAGGCCAGTGTTTAGTAGAGTGATTAGTTGTAAAAAACTAAAATATATCACTGTCTTGATAGTACCGTCCACACATTCAATTAAGTTGTGATTTATTAAACTTGATTGCGTGTGTCCAAACATCGCAACAGTAGCCCCCCACATAACTGATATTGCTTGTGAACTTGAATGACAGTAGCCCACACCTACTGCAAGAATGCGCACAGCCAATAAATATGAAAGATTAAGGCCTCAGCTCGGTTAAGCCACCCAGTGAGGCCAACATTACTGGATAACTATGAAATGTTAAAAATATTGTACCAAATTAAAAAAAAAATTCTATTCCAGTCAACTAAACGGTAAATTGAAACTTACCACTAAAACGTGTCCACACGTGGACAGTGTCAAATTAACTAAACCCTTTGGTTGCCACTAAATCACGATTAAACACTGACCTTGTGTAAACAAATCATAATAATATCAAGGGTAGGTACTGTCATCTTGGTTGAAAGATTACCACTAATGAATTGACACATCTCATTTCCTGACACCAAGCCTTTTTAAATAGAGTCAATCTTTTAATTTAACATGATCCTTGATAATGAAAACGAGGGAGAAGGGCCATCATTCTTATTGCACCGAGCGCGCACAACGCGTGTCTATTGCTGCTCGCTTCTATTCCCAGCGACGCCCAGCCTTTGTTTCTACCTACACACCAATACATTGACTCTGCCGCTTTGACAGTCCATGCACTTTGGTCGTAGCTCGACAACAGTCGGCCCACTTCCATGTCTCCCTTTATTTCTATTTCTATGCCATGATCAAATAAGCTGTACTCATTGGTGTTTACATTCTGTGTGTGTGCAAAATCCCGCCACGCGACTTGAGAATCTGTTTTCTGGCCCGCCCAAGGAGGAGATGCATGAGCAGATGTCTGGCTACAAGCGTATGCGCAGGGAGCACCAGGGGGCGCTGCTGAAGCTGGAAGAGCGCTGCAAGCTTGACATGGACGCGCACAAGACGCAGCTGGACCGCGAGTATGAGGCCCTGCTGCAGACCTTCAGCCGCGACTTGGAAAGGCTGCAGGTACTTTTACCTTATTCAATCAATCTCTTTTGTAATGTTTCTATCATATTATCATCCTCTGATTGTCACTTCGGCCAGTTAGTATGGGTGCTCTAACTTTAGTTAAGAAATATGTGGATTTATGATAAACATTAGATTATTCAATAATGTAACAGAAAATTAATTGGTTCATTTCCATGATTTTACAAAATTATAGAATTTGCCTCTAAATTCACTAATAAAATCAATGTCTCGATAAAATCTTATCATGTTTACTGAATTTTGTTTTGAAATCATTTATTGTTCATATTTTAAATTCAATTTAACTCCGATGTAAATTTTTTGTAATGTGATTGTGTCTGTTCAGGGTCGGCACACACAAGAGCTGGAGCGCAAGCAGAAGCAGAACCAGGCGGCCGAGAAGAAACTGATGAAGGAGATCGGCGGGCGGCAGGAGCAAGACCGCAAGGCCTTCGACGTATACCGCAAGCGCGAGTACAAGGCTAACAAGGAGCGCTGGAAGCGGGAGCTCAGCATGGACGAGGCCACTCCTAAACGCCAGAGAGATGCGACCTTACAGTGAGTTACCTTATTTTTGTTCTAGTTGTCCAATGCTTAACCTGTGACCTGATGTAACTAACGGAGGAAGGACCAAAGTACAAATGTGATTACCAGAGCGTACTTAAACATATTACTTTGCTTATGTTCTATATAAGCAACATTTCGATTCTGAATGGTGGTTTTTCACCCTGGTGATACTGAGAGTATTCCGTTCCGATTGATTGAATGTGACAGAAGGATGCGAGACTTACAGAGGTCTATCTTTAGGAGCAGCTGCAGAAGAGCCCCTCTTCTAGTGATGGATTTAGGAAGAACTCTGCGGACTGTAGCAAACCATCGAGACATATAAGGTTCGCGTGCTTATCAAAAATAGATGATCCTGCTGTGAATACGTTGAAGAGTAACTCAGACTGATCTACCACCACTATTTCCCAAGTTTTTCAAGTACCATTGAAGTTGTATCTTTCATATAGTTCATGAATATAAATAGTATTTATCTTCTGGTCATAAAGTACTTCTTCATTGGTCTGAAGTGAATGATTGTTCGATATTGTCTACGGAAGAGGCTTATTATATTTTTATGAATTATTTAAAGAGGCTGCGGAATTGGCGAATAAAAATCTTTTATCTTTTTAACATCTACACTCGAGACCTCACACTGAAGGCAGAAAATTTGCTTACGCAGATGACATCGCGGTCACAGTTCAAGCCAAAACCCTTAAAGCAGCAGAAGATATCCTCAATTCAGACCTAAAAGCCAAGGAAGAATATTTCCTCAATTGGCGACTAAAGCCAAATGGGTCGAAAACAGTTGCGACAGCTATCCATCTTAGCAATTCACAAGCGAATGCCAAACTCTGTGTTCAGTTTGTATATCTAAAAATCATATTTTATTTAAATGAGGAAGCTTAAAAAGTAGAATACTTAAAAGTTATGGTTTATATAAACAGATCACAGAAGGACAACCTGAAGCAAGCAGAGGCTGCGGAAGAGCAGCGGTTGGTGCGTGGCCAGAGAGAATACCTGGAGCTGGAGATCAGAAGGTTCCGCCGCAGAAAGATGCTGGTCTTCCATTCCAAGGAACAAGAGCTGCACCGAGAGGTTATATCCACATTACGTTCTAACTAACTAATCATCACACCCTTTCCCACCACTAACTTTTTCTACCATTAACTTCCGTATCATTATTTTCCTTTTGCTCCTTTCTTTGTTCATCCGTTCTAAATGCTTTAACCATTTAAGCCGCCCTTTCTTAATCTTATCCACTATCCTTACATCGGCCTTGCATTCTTTTTTAGATCTCCTAGTTTTTAATACGGTCATACAAGCCTTACAGATTTCTTTTCTACATCATTTCAGCTATTCTATAATTCTATCCTCTAAAGAGTGAGTTTTAGATGGTTTTTGTAAGGATAATGTCTGTAATAAGTTTAATTAACAAACTTTCTAGTAAAGATTATGAATCTGTTTAAATTATACATCAGCCATTGTATTAAACTAAACCTCTATTATGATCTGGGGAGAAAGTCGGCAAGGGTGGTATGTGGTACTCCTATCAACTGATTATATGTGCAGCATTAGATTGAGTGTTTTCTCTGATTTTATTCTTATGAAAAACAGTACACTAATTAGCTACTGACAGTCATCTTTCTTCCCCCATTTGATCAGAACCTCTGATGACTCTTGCAGACTTTCATTAACAAATCCATTCATACTGTAGTATATTAGAGATTACTAAATATTATCTACAGTACTTCAATATTGCTATTACATCTACTTACTGTGATTATTTTTTGACAAACTTCAAGATTTGTACATAAACACATATAAATGGATTCAAAATGAAATTATCAATGTATAATACATACTAAATAAATGTTTTTTTATTTCCAGGAACTGAATAAGAGACAACAACAGCTAGAGCAAGCACACGCCATGTTGCTGCGGCACCATGAGAAAACCCAGGAGTTGGAGTACAGACAACAGAAGGGAGTACATGCACTCAGGTTAGAATAATTTATTTGGAATGACACGTTTTTAGAATTATCGGGGTTTCAATTAACGAGTTTCGACTGTATATTAAATTTTCCATCTGTGATGTAAATTCATACAATATCTTAGTTATTTATTCTGGGATGATAAATGTTGAAACCAAAAAGCTACCATTTAAGGTTTTCTTGGGCCTTTTGTGATGCGAGTTGTATTTAGATTTTATTCCTTTTAATTACAGAGAAGAGCAAGTACTGCGACAGCACAGTACGGAGTTGGCGAACCAACAAGACTACATGCAGCGGGCGGAACGAGAACTTAGGAAAAAACATGCTTTAGAACTCAAACAACAACCAAAGAGTTTGAAGGTACATAAATAATTATTATTCATTATTGTAACGAGTGTGCAACTGACGTCTAGTATGAACTCTTTCTTGGCATAAGAGAGTGTAATGAGTGTGCGACTGACGTCTAGTATGAACTCTTTCTTGGCATAAGAGAGTGTAACGAGTGTGCAACTGACGTCTAGTATGAACTCTTTCTTGGCATAAGAGAGTGTAACGAGTGTGCGACTGACGTCTAGTATGAACTCTTTCTTGGCATAAGAGAGTGTAACGAGTGTGCAACTGACGTCTAGTATGAACTCTTTCATGGCATAAGAGAGTGTAACGAGTGTGCAACTGACGTCTAGTATGAACTCTTTCTTGGCATAAGAGAGTGTAACGAGTGTGCGACTGACGTCTAGTATGAACTCTTTCTTGGCACTATAAAAGATTGTGTACGGTTGTCCAACGTCTCTCCATCACTCGAGTTAATTACAGTTCATGACTATAATTCCGCCATCCCAATTCATAGCATAAGTAATTTCATGAAGACCACACACGGATATTACAATTATTTATTTTATTTACTGTACGTCATTTGTTAATTGCATCTTTTTTGTTATTTTTCAGCAAAAAGAAATGCAAATTAGGAAACAATTTAGAGAAACGTGTAAAATACAAACGAGGCAATACAAAGCATTAAAAGCACAAATATTGCAGACAACACCAAAGGTAAATCAATCACCATCCATTTAGTTACCTATTTTAATAAATGTAATCAGTTCTCTTTCTTTTATTCTCAGTCTAGCTAACTAGCTTACTAATGGTTCATTTGGTTGTATTTGCAGGAGCAACAGAAAGCTGTGATCAAGAGCCTAAAGGACGAGCAGCGGAGGAAGCTGGTGCTGCTGGGAGAGCAGTATGACCAGAGCATCGGAGAGATGCTGCAGAAACAGACCGTCAGGCTGGACGAGAGTCAGATGGTGAGACCTCTTTACAATCCAGGCATACCAACTAAGAATACCCTTAATGTATATACAATACAGTACACTAAGAAACTAACCTTAACCTGATCAGCTGTAAAAGTTATGTTAATGCTTGTTTCTCATTCCAGATGGAATGCCACCAGCTGAAGGAGCGTCTGCAGTACGAGCTGGATATCTTGACAGCGTACCAGAGCAAGAACAAGATGCAGGCCGAGGCGCAGAGGAACCGGGAACGCCGAGAGCTGGAGGACCGGGTCAGTGTCAGGAGGGCCTTGCTGGAGCAGAAGGTAACCAACGCACCAACCTAACCTGTTTCTATATTATGTGTCTCTGTCACCCCACAAGGAATACCAGTATAATAACTTCCCACTCATATGCCAGTCAAACTGTGACATCCCTAAGAGGCGAAAAAGAAATTTTACTTATTTTCATTTACTAAATAAAGTTGTTGTTCTGTTCAGATGGAATCGGAGACCCAGCAATTCCTGCAAGAACGATCAGAGAGACTGAGGTTACTCCATGAAAGACATGAACGGGAGTTAGAACAATACGACGAAGAAAGTGCCCGTCTTGGCTTCAGGTAACTAAACTTCAACATATTCAATCTAGCCAAAACATATCCTCACGATAGTTGTGTACTTCAGTGTAAAACAATAAGGGTCGTACTAATAAGAGTTTTTTAATATAATATTTTTTCTCAAGTGTATAAAATTTAAAAAACTTTTCTTAGTAAAGGGTTAAGAAGCGAGAGATTGCAAGTTTAGTTGTCACCTTCCGCTTAGCTTGGTTTCGGTCTAATCACTGCGAAATATTTATTGTTTTTCTGCACAGAATTTGTTATGGGGTTTGGCATTATTGTGTTTCTGGGACAAATTAAGTAAGATTTTTGTTCTTCTTTCACCCCGGTGCCATGCCACGGCACACCGATTATGGAACACTGTTGTTTATCATGCCATTTAATTGAAACTTTAATCCTCAGATCAGTAACTGTGCTTGTAATATTTGCATATGTTTAGTCTATAGTCAATTTATCTATCCCTCTCTGTTTGCCATTTCTTCTGAACTTTTTCCCAGGAGGACCTACTTTGAGTGTATTTAGTATAGATTTGTATTATTTTTAATTATTTGTGCCTTGTAACTCCAGTGCCCTGGCAATAGCAGAGACCTCCAAGGAGACTTACCCTGACGAAGAGCAGTCCCTGTCCGGCTCCATGCTGAGCCTCGCCCACAGCAACAGTTCCGCCAGCTTCCCGGCCGGCTCCCTCTAGCCCCGTCCCCCGCTGCCGCGCCCCCCTGTGCCCTCCTCGCTCTGAGGACTTCACCAGGTGGTTCGGGAGCTCAAACCTGACGTGGTTTGATCAATAGCCAGCTCGACCTTGCAATCCAATGCCAATGAAGAGTTGAGCTCATGTGACGATGAGGGGGCTCAACTCTGGATGGCTGAAGAGCTCAAACCTGTGTTGGCTCGACAGTTTGGGACCTCAAGTTTGTTGTGGTGACTGGCGACACCGGGAATTAGTGATTGGTCTGAGCTAATTTGTCACAAATTAAAAAGCCCGAGAGACAAGCAGACAGTGATATGTTTGCCGAAATACAATAACTATAGTTTTCCCCCAGCACGCAATTGTACCGTGACTAGATTGTAGTTTTAAGAGCTCAATAATAATTCATCAAAACTAAATAATAAATATTACGCACTCGGTTCTTCTACTGATCTCTCGCTCTTGTGAACAGAGGGCTTTAAAGTTGTTTGCTTTGTTTAATAAATAAATAAAATTTATATTATTAATAATGCAACAACAAAATGATAAATTTACTAACTTCCTTTATCACGATGGTGATTCATTACTGTACTTTACCTGTAATTATCGTTATTATTCTGAAGTTGTAATTTTACAGCAGATTTTAATAATCGCTCAACGCACCGTTACAATTATATCTGCAATCGAAACATGTAAAGTGAGTTCTTAGTGCAGACATTGTCTTTGTTAGCAATCGACTTTTAAAATAATCACGCCATCAAATTGAATAAAACGTCTTTTTAAACCTCGGTGAACAATTTTCTGTAAACATTTATGATCTTTGCTGTACTAAGAATCGTTTTGATAAAATCTCTGTGATTATTTTAAGTTTTCTACTAAAATTGCAAAATTTATTTTAAATTAACTCTTCTATGTACCTAAATCAATTTTGTATGTTTTTAATCGGTTTAGTAAATTTTGGAATTTTACACAATTTTTAATGTCACTTCAATTTTTTAATATTGCATTAAATCTTTAACCCATCCCATCCGAAATTATTTCTATTGAAACTGACAACAGCAACTGAATTAAATTTTGTCCTGAATTCATCGATATAGTAAAAATGGCATAACTTTAGGTTTTGTATTTAACACAAATTTGGTTTTTAATATTAAAAAAATAAAAATAAAATATCTTAAAATGGCAATGCATTCTACTATTTACGTAATAATAAACATTTTGTCGAGAGGCATAAATTGTGGTGGCTCGGAGGGAATGGGTTAAAGTTGTTGTCCTTTGTCGTGGTTATTCTAATAGTATCCTATGAATAATTAAAACAAGAAATTGAATGGAAAACTACTTGACAAATTTGAATGAGTCTAAAAGCTTTTTCCAGGCAAAATTCCACGTTTAAAAAAAATCTTAAGGCGATGCACTACGTCGTGTAATATTTTAAATTGAGCCGCTATCAATAACAACCCTTACGTAGATGGCGATAAGTTTTAAATTCCCGCGTAACACAATCCGCCTGTTTTGATTTATGCAAGAAAAAAACATGGCCAAAAAGTGTATTTTATTTTGTGGATGTTCAGGCATAAATATTTAAATTTTTTTTGATCATTTTATAAATAACTTAATTTGCCACATTATACAATAAAATCATAACCGAAAATGGGTTCGTAAGTAGGAGATTTTGAACTTTAAAGCAGTTTTCATAGGCCTTTACATTATTTTTTTCTGGGCTTATAAAAAGACTTATCTAAAAAATACTCGATTGTTTCCAAGGCCAAGATGTATTCTACTCGCAGTATTTAATTAAAGTATCTGAAACATTTCTAGGTGACCAAATTTTCAAACCAAAAACACATGATTTTGCATTACTACGTATGGCATCAAGTATCGGATTGTTTAAATAGGCTATCAAAAGAACAGTTTGTGTGTTACACTGTACATAAGGCTTAAAGTCTATGGTAGTACGGAGGTCAGTGCAATTTAATTACTAGTGGGCGGTATATGACTATATTTGTTCATTTTTATCTTATTCCTAATGTGTAAAGTAGTTTGTTTAATAATTAATTTAATTTAACATTTCATATTCACCAGGGAACTAGTCAAAAAATCAACAAAGCTTACCCTAATTCCTATAGAGAAGACACGTGTTGTAGGAATGTTCACTATTTATAGAGTTAGTGACTAATCTGATAGTGTTACAGTTAATGAGACTTGTGCGGGTTTGTTGCTACTTACTCTGGAGGCTCTTCACCTTCCTCATCTGCTAATCTGCTCCCCCCTCCTGGCCATATCGGGCATCCCATGTATTATGAATCTCTAAATGTTATGATATTATGTTGTACCCGTATTCAATCAAATACAGTGAAACTCTCTTATAAGGTTTTCAAGGGATAAATTAGGCCAATTTCAATCTTCAGCGGACAGAAAAAACAATACTTCATTTGTGAGGAACCTTATGTATGTGGGTTTCACTGTACATTTTATTCAATTTAACTGTAGATAAAATCTTGTGTATGTTTATTATAAATTCTCCCTTGTAGTGTACACAACAATTCTTAAATAACCTCTTTTAATTGATATTGCATGATTTTATAATTAAATTGTAAAGACCAAAATTTGAAAAATGTTTTTTACTCTGCCAACTTTTGAGGTTGTCCATCACAGTTGTCTTTGAATTTTATAAGCCATCAATTTGTTTTACTCTCTTTTTGAGACTTAAATGCCATGGATTATTAACGCCATGTTTAAAAATAAAGCTAAAGGATGTGCACGAACTAGACGAGAGCGCTCCTGAATAAAGGAACAAGTCAAATACCTAAATAAATAAAGAGACAAGAGCCTAAATATTCTACAAATTACCTATTTATATTGCAAAGAATAGATGAAAATCGTTGGACTACTTAATATTTGTTTATTTAATAGTAATTACGTAGGTAGGAAAATGCGGTAGGACTATAACACTGACAATTATCTAATTTGCTGACATGCATTAACAACCCTAACTAAGCTAAAGTTCGTACCAGCAAGTCCCGAGCCGACGACCTGCTTTGTACGTGTTTCATACTTTTAGACATCACTCGAACATCAACATCTTTTGGTTTATTTCTAGACATTACAATAAACATAGTATCCAATAAATATTTCTATTAGTTTTAACCTTACTCCGTAAAAAGCATTTCTAATTAATTTTATTATTTTTACCTCATTAATCCACATATTTTATAAACATATTACCTTCCTAAGTACATATGTAAGTATATAAGATCAATAACAAATAGATAGTACATATATTTATTTTAAATTAAATAAAGTTTCACGTATGCCATTGTTGAATGTAGAGACGCTTGGAATGTTTGTTTTGGTGGTGCGGACTGGATCTGGAGTCCCCTTCACCTCCACCTCCATTTCCACCTCGTGTAGAACCTGTATTAATGCGCACGCCCATGTAAGTTTGTTGTAAGATCGTTTGACAGAGAGACGCGGAAAAATTCTACCTCTTTGAAATTTTCTTCAATGGATCATAATATAATTGTAATCAGTATTTATAGCGTTGAACATAAAGTAACTTAACGAGCAGATGTCCTCTCCGCTCGGTGGCAGTGTAAAAACAAACCTTCGTACATTCCTCTCTACCATTACCATGCCAGCAGAGGGTTAAGTATATGTAATTCCATTTTACCATTACTCCTTTCCATGACATACTCGTATATCTCACTTAAGGTCTTCTGGACGCGTGGCCGAGTCGCTACTCTGCTTCAAATAATTATTGTACCAAAAACATTCATCTCTAGGTTTTGTAAAGTTATAGTGAAAGAGCAATTGTATAAAATGACTAGATTTAGTACTTTATGTTTGTATGTTGAAACAGATATTTTGTAAATACATAGTTCCATTATTATTATTATTATTTTGTAAATTTATCTGTGTGAATGATTTTCAAACATCTAGCTGGGCTTCAACGCTTTTAACATTTTTTCAGATCTTTAACTATTCAGAGTTTTAAAATATGTTTCTTTCTAAATATTGATAAATAAAATTAATTACATCTTTCAGGATCATCTTCGCTTATTTACATCACAATCCATCTCACAAAATATTGAAAATCTATAAAAAATTGTATTAAGTGTTTGTGATGCAAATCTACTAAGGATCTGCAAAATATTTGAAAGAAAATACTATTAAATTCAAAAGATAGTCAAATTAATAGACCCATAGCTGAATACAGTAGAACCCCGTTAATTCGAACCCCGATAATTCGAAAAAACGCGTAATTCGAAATTTTCGAAAAAAAAATTTCCGCTGAAAAATTTTTTCATACAAAAATTTTTTTAATTCGAAATTCGTTAATTCGTAATTCGAAATTTATTTTTGTCCGCGCACGAAAATTTGTTCGTGTAATTCGAAAAAATTAGATTTTTGCGAAAATAAATCATAATATTTCGTAAATCTGAATCTAAAAGTCAGCCGTGGCGGTAAAACGCCGAAAAATGTATTTTTACGTGGTTATACATCGTCCTAATTAGTATTATTATTTTGTAAATCTGAATCGATTTACACTGGAATGTCGTATTTTTTCAAATTTATTTCGAATATCCGAGTTTAAAGGGCCGAGAAAATACATTTTACGCGGATATATGTCGTAGTTTTACGAGTTTACGCCAAATATCTGCATTTAAAGGGTCGGCCGCGACGAAACTCGGCTGCGTAATTTTGATTTACGCGTAAATATATCGTATTTTTACTAACTTTACTTCGAATATCCGCATTGAAAAAATACGGCGTGAAAGAATCGGCCGAAAAATTTCGATCCATGCCGAAATATGACATATTTTTACGAATTTACTTCAAATATCTGAACTTAAAAGGCCGGCCGCGACGAAAAACTGCCGACAAAATTCGATTTACGCGGAAATATATCATATTTTTACGAATTTATTTCGAATATCTGAATTTGAAGAGCCGGCCGCGACGGAATACGACCGCGAATTCTCGTTTTACGCGGAAATATATCGTATTTTTACGAATTCAAATTCAGATATTTGAAATAAAGGGCCGGCCGCGACAGAAAATTACCGCGAAATCTCGATTTACGCGGAAATATATCGTATTTTTACGAATATCTCAATTTAAAGGGTAGGGCGCGACCGAAATCGGCAGCAAAATCTCGATTTACACGTAAATATATAGCATTTTTACGAATTTATTGCGAATATCTGAATTTACAGGGCCGGCCGCTACGGTAATCGACCGCGAAAATAAAGAAATAATTGGTATTAATACGAATTTACAACTAAAATACCACCCGGATTTGAAGAGGCGGCCGAGAAAATCGATTTTCGGCTTATTTTTTTTTTTTTTTTCATAAAATTTCGAATTACGTGGGAATTCGTTAATTCGAAATTTGATTTTTGATGTCCGCTGGATTTCGAATTAACGAGGTTCTACTGTAGTTATATTATGATATTAAATATAATATTATAATTTTGGCTCTGTTGCCTCTCTGCTGGACGTGCATTGAATATATATATATATACAATCTAAATTTACTTGAGATTCTGAGATCCTGATAAATACATACATCCTCTTTTCCTAATTTATTATTGTTGCTGTAAGGTAACACTTTTGGAAGTGCCACAAACAGATTGGAATGTGATCAGTGTTGGCTAAAGGTATATAATAGCCGTGTATCTGTATATAATATAATAATGCCGTACGAGATACGGCTTTAGAATTGGATTTTAATAGGTTAGAATATTTTGATTTGTTAAATTTAAGAATTGTATTTGGCAATATTTGTGTTTTGCGGCGATGGCCAAACATCCCCGTCCCCGTTGTACAGTTTGTTGTCCGTTGAATTTTTCCAATATTATTTGCCAAAGATGAATAAAATAACTCCTTTGTTTGCTTTGTAACTTTGATCAGCCAATTATTGTTATGTTTTTTACTACGTCTATATTCATTTGGATCATCAGGTTTAGCGCACGCATTCCAAACTAACGGATCCAAGTTATGTAACAAACAAACTCTCAATATTCCTTCTTGAATAGAACTGTGCTTGTATGTGAATGATATGACTGGGATGTGGATACATTTATATAAATATGGTGAATCCTGTTTGTTTTATAGCAATTTTACAAAAGAATGATTGTAACTGGTCTGGGGTGCTGCGGTCGGGTCACCGTGGCCAGTCTGCAGGGGCCGCGGTCACACCGGAGCCACTTGGCAAAACTGTATTGTAGACAATTTTTTTACATAGATAATATGTAATATAATCTTTGTTTACTGGCGTAGTTATTACAATTATAAAGTTGAGTAATAAAATGCTTCAAGGAGGTGTAATTAAATTATTAATATCCTGAAAATGAACATTTGCTGTAACAATAACTTGAATAACATTTAAATACATACACCAGTTGCCAATAAAATAATTGCGCTTTTATTTGAATTTTATTGAGTGTTTTATTTTACCTTTAACTACGCTGCGAGCTATAAGAAATATATCCAAGCACTTCGACTTTACTAAAAGCCTTATAGCGCAGAACTTATAGTGAAACGAGCAACCTTTGAAGAAAAGTGACCGATACCAAATTACTCTTGAGGGCTAACCCTCATTCGGAGATGATTGACATGTGATATTATGGAACAAGAAATGCATTACAACCGAGTGATGCAGATCGGAGAAGGAACATTTAAAATTTGGGTGCGAAAATAAAAGCTAAAGATATTTTTGATGAAAATCTATTGAACCAAAAATTATATACAAAAATAGAACAAGTTTCAACAATGGTTATTATAAAAGCAAAATAGCAGTTCATCTCAAAAAGAATAACAAAAATATCAAAGTAAAATATGCAAATTCTTATCTTTCTAAAGTGCAACTCTGTGCCATGCCAGAATGCACTTTGTAGCATTAAGTGCTAGAATTGCAATGAATGCTTCTGTCTGTATAATTAATACTAAGGCCCTGGATAAAATATTATAAAAATAAGAGTTATTCCAAAATAAACATTTTACTTATTACATATTTATATTAGTTCAAAAATGTAAATTAAAATGCATAATCCGCATCTATAAATGCTCGGTAAAATCTTATGTATGTAGTGCGGTCTGCTTCTAGTAGAAATTTATTTGGATGTACAAAGAGACTAGTCTATTATTCAAATCTCACAGTAAAGATCTCTCAACAAGTATCCTTTGACTCTCGATTAAATTTTAGCTTTTCTTATAATAAATTCATATACAATTAGTGACCAAACTTACCACACTAGATCTAGTGATAGTTTGGCTATTTTCACTAGAAGGCGCAACCTTCAGTCTGAACCATCCCAATGATTTTTCTTCCAAGTAAGTGAAAGGAAAAGTTTAACTAAATGCACTTTAATGCTTGATGTATCCACAACTGGAGCTCTTCAAGGTTGATTCCACTTTAAAAGTGTGACTTAAATACTGTACTGCATTTCAAAAAAGTATTTTTCCAAACCATAGCACACAGTAGAATTTTCAACACAATACGATCCTTTCACATACATTACGCATAATCATAATGAGTGGCTAATATTATTGCAACTATTCCCAGCATTTTAAATTTACATATCCCTGCAAAATAGCCTTTGCTTAATATTTCAGATAGAAAAGATCCTAAACAATAATTTACAAATCTCAAATCAATTCATGCATAGGCCAGAAGCACACGGAAGACTTTCGTCACGGCAACAGTTTCGCAAATGTAACGATGTGACATTAGGGTGACTTTTATTTACTGCAATGGATTTTGAAACTGTTGCCTGGAAAAAGCCAACCATGCGTGCTTGTTCCTATTTTACAACCAGGCTTGACTATGGATGCACCAGCACCAGCCAAAGTGCAAAGGGGTGGGTGGGTGTTGTGTTGGTTTACTGGGTGGGTGAGAACTCAGTGGGCTCCAGGATGCGGCAGTGCATCTCCCGAATGAGAGGAACGGTGTAGGCCACGCACTCGTCCCAGCCGGGGGACCTCCATGTGTTCTCGCGGGTCTCTTTCCTGGACTGCAGATCCTTATAGCCTGGAATATAAAATAAAATTTATAAAGTTAATGCGGCGGGAGTTGTTGGTTATCAAGAAATGGGGCAATATCTGGTTAAAACGGAAGGTATCAAAATATTGTGAGTGTTACTGGAAAGGGCAAAAAGAGTATTAAGAGTCATGAGGTATGTGGGGAACCCCCCCCCAACATAAATCAAAGATTAACTATGGGATGACAGGAAAAATGGCAGTAGTTTATAAAGATCTGACGAAGCTGACAACAATGACTAGTTCCGCATTTAAAAACAAAAACTCATTGGAAAAATTTATCAATACATACTATTTATGTGTATGTCTGGTTATCTATCCTATATAAATAAATGTGTTTTACGATTAATTGAGAGGATATGATACGTACACCAGATGTGATGGACATTGTACAGCCTGCCAATCTGTGAGAAGTATCCGGCAAAGGCCTCATCGTTGTTTCTCCTGTAGTTGATGGCGCGGGCCCAATTATTACCCCACTCGATCATGGTGCCGGGCTTCAGGCTGGAAACAACACACTTCATTGCATAAATATATCATGGATATGTTTTGATGGGGTTTATTTTAACCTGATGCATGTCATGTTTCTCTCTTCTACTTACATCCTTACCGTAAACGCCCATTCAAGTGGTTTCATTTTCAAAAAATCTATTTATGACCAATATGTACAATGGTCTTTTGATATTGAAGAACATGATAATTTTATATTTACATACTATAAATATTAAGATCAGGGCCGGCCGTGCACGGGCGCAATTGGAGCAGTCCGCTCAGGGTGCCGAATTATCAAGATGCCAAAGCGCTCACATCGCCCTTGAGATTATTTTTCACAAAAACGGCATTACACGAAAATACAAATCATCAGGAATATTATTGATCACCTACATGGGCGTCTACTGGTTTTGGCTCAGGGCCGGCCCTGATTAAGATAGAGCCTATTTATGTTGAGCCCTTCTATTCAAGTAGACCCGCATCAATAAAGCCCTTCCTACAACACCTACCTTAACCCGCCTCACAACGCTGCCCAACCGTGTGGCGCCATAGCTCCCCTGCCTTTACACTGTACAGACAGGGGCGGTCTTGTGAGGTGTCAATTTAAAAAAAAAAATTTTTTAAATAATGTTGTAATTAATTAAAAGGATACAATTGATGTTACTAATTTCCTTAAAATCTGTATGTCATTGTCAAACAATAATAATACACCTACATCATAAAATACAATACAGAAACAAGATTGGCCCCGAGTGAGAACCTTGTTGAACCCCACTCGTTACCTTAAATTTATGAGAAATATCTGAAATGAAAAGTTGTATAATGAAAGAAGCTTAATAATAATGAGTAACCTGTAGGATCTGATTTCATAGATGTTTCCTCCGACCCTGGGGGTGGCATTGGGCCAGTAGCTGAAGGCCAGCAGATACTGCAGATGCCGGGATCTGAGCAGGCCCCCGCGCTCCTTCTCCAGTTTCACGTAATCCTGGGGAACATTGCGCATTCATTAAGGACCCATTGCGTAATATTAATCATGAAATTTGGTTAAGTGATTGGATAAATTAAAAAATATATATATTGTATTCTTAGGAAAAGAAATTTGAGTTGGTATTTTGATAAATTGAATACGAAAATTCACATGTTCTGTTTTCAAAGTGCTATAGGCCAAATCAAAGATGCTTTTTGACAGGTGGATTATGGATGGCAACCAGTTATTTAGAAAGTGAAATGTCAACAAGAGATTAAAGGATAAACAATTTTTTTTTATTGTTGATACATTTTTTTTTACAATATTTCATATTTCAATTCAGTAATGTTGGCCTCACTGGGTTGTTTACCCGTGCTGAGGCCCCCATTTTATAATTTAAGAATTTATACATTTAATAAAAAAAGAAAAACAACATTAAAATAAAGATAAATTTAAAATAAAAATAAAGATTAAAAATTAAAATATAATTATAACACTAAAAGAAAAATATCAAAAGAGAATGTAAATCGGCATTTATAATGATATATGTGTTTGTGCGTGTTGCGTGTTTTATATATTTTTTTGTGTTGCGTGTATATGTTTTATTCTTTTATGTTATAGAATTTTGGTAATATTGTCTTTTTGTTCTTTAATCCATTTTTTTTATTTTGTGTTTGAATTTATTTTTATTTTCCTCAATTTTTGTTTCAAGTGGAAGACTGTAGAATGCTTTAATAGCGTGGTATTTATGGTGTCTTTGTCCAAAGGTAGTGTTTACCGTCGGAGTTTTTATGTTTTCTTTGTACGCTTGTCTGACCGGTCTATTAGTGATATTTTGTGTTTGTTGGGGTTTGTTTTTTTGGTCGAAAATGTAGTTTAGTATTGTTTTAACATATAATTGGCGTATATCAAGTACGTCACAGCTTTTAAATATTTGGTCTGTGTCGGTTAGTTTATGTTTTTTGAGTATTACCTTTAATATCGTTTTCTGTGCGATTTCTATTTGAGCGATAGCTGCGTTTGTTGCTCCTCCCCAAGCAATTATTCCATATTCTATTATTGATTGGCATAGTGCATAATATATTGTTTTCAATTGTTTTATTTTATATATGTTTCTTATGTTTAGGAAAATGTGTATTGTTCTGAGGAGTCTATTTGTGATTTGTTTGATGTGATGTGTCCATCTAAGATTATGGTCAATTACGATTCCTAGATACTTTATTTAAATAAATTGGTATTTAGATTCAATTTTTAATCATAAAAACTGTTTACCGTTGCGTGTTAACAGTCAAGTAAAATGATATTTTAGCAAACAATGGTGGATGAATCTATACAGTTGGGAGGAACAATCAGGGTATCTAGAATAGTCAATGGATATAGGCTTTATCAATAATGTCGGTAGCCTGTCATCATTTCTGAGTATGACTGCAGATCGACAACGAACAAACAACAGTTCACAACAACTAAGCCCGTCATCCCATGGGTCGGTAAGCAATCGACATAAACCGAGTGCTGTAAGATCAATTTTCTGCGCTAGGTCTTACAGCATTCGGTTTATCTCCATTGCTTAGCGACCCATGAGACGAAGGGCTAATTGTTCCTAATTTATTCAACATGAATTGTTGTTTGTACGTTAGCAATCTTCAGTCGTGCTCGAGAACGATGACAAGTTATCGATAAAACCTTTATCGATGGACCTTGCTAGATATCCTGATGTGTTTTCTTTGTCAATGTTATTTATAAAAGTATATAATATGTGGTTGACTGGTAAGGCTCATCAAACTTGGAAAGAAATTGATTACATGTTTAAGAAAGGACTTCGATAAATATTTCAAAATGATTAATCAATTTCACCAGGAAACAATGAGCTTACTTCACGTACATGGAACAACACACTTCTACTTCTAAAGTTTTCTCTTCAATGCCTTAATCCCATCAGAAAAGTAAAAGGTTAAATTAACATAATATAATTAATTTACTTACAGCATCAAGTTTAAGATCCCTCTTATTCTGGTCAACCTTTTCAAAGCCACCAGTGTACTTCCAGAGGTGCAGCGCCTGATCCATATCTCCCACGGAGACAGTCCAAGATCCCATCAGCTCGCAGCAGAGGTCCGCCTTCTTCGAATGGATGATGTCCACAGAAGTTTTGCTGGAAGATTCAACAAACCACACTTATTGATTGAATTTAATATAAATTACAAGTAAAGTGCGATCCCACTATCTGATCCTAAAGCTTGCAACTTACTACATAATTTCACTTCTCAACCATCCTCTTCTCTACCTCCTTCTCTTTTCCACTCCCGCCAGTATCGCAACATAACCCAATTGGGGGTGCCATAGTCTCACTAGCTCTGGACAGTCTGGAGCAGTTGAAACTCTTGTGCAGTATTCACATAAAAAAAACACAACTGATAAAAGACTCGGTAGAATTGAGAGCAATGATTAAAACTCATATTTTCAAAAGTGGTATCAATTAATAAATTGAGTTGAAAAACTTATTTCAGACCTAACCTCTAATACCTACCTCATTTCAAGATTTTTCTCTTACTAATTTAAATTTGTAACAATTTTTGCCGCTAATCTGAATATTTTAATTTATTTCTTTAAAAAATTGTTTACAGATTTGCAAAGGGTCAGTATTTCAGTTGCTTTTTAAGGCTTGGCTTAAGAGATATTTATGTTAATTAAGTTGCTCTCTGGTAGGAACCCTGACAAGTTAAGCAGACTGACAACCAGTGGCGACCGGTGGTCAAAATATGTGGAGGTTCACCAAAGTACAAAATTAAGTCAACAATAAATCTAATATTAGATAAATAACTATTTACAAAGAGGCTCTATTCTCAGTTCTTTTTATTTAGCGAAAACATCTATGACCCTCTTGTTGAAATATGGCTAGTGAACAAAATGTATAATTACAACATTGCTCAAAACTAACTTTATACCTTTAAAATTTAAAATCCTTTGAAGATTTGGGGACTTCTCCCCGTCCTTAGCATCACTGCTACATCATAATGATACATGTTATATGTGTGAAACGCAGTCCGGTTTAACATGCTACTGAACAAACTGTTCCTTCCTACGTGGTGGTAAAAGTTGGATCGCCGTCCGTGATAACTTAATATTTGCAAGGCAATACCTACCCACGGTTTCAACTGTTCACGCAGAATACTCAAACAAGGTAGGAAAATTTTGGATCGCAATCCAAAATGAACTTCTACGAACTTAGGCACAGTCACTCTGCAAGCTACGTAAGCTTAGTAGGTACTTATTGTATGAGATATTTGTGAAATGTTAATCAAAACGAGTTTCGCATTGTGATGAGCCATGTCGGTTTTATGGGTTGTTCGCCGTTCGGGAGCACTTAAGAGCTACTTGCAGGCAACTTTCCTGAGTATACTGAAATACCGGCCCTAAGTGTTGTATACCTACTGAAATTTGATACCTACAAACAAACCTGTTATTTTATAAATTTAAATTATGAAAACCGAAATTGAAATGGCTGTAATAAAAATACTAGCAAATATCTACCTGATTTGCGCAATTTTGATTTAATCTCATATTTAACAATTTTTGTTGTTTCAAAAGGGTTTCTTACGTATAATATTTATTTCTATGTTATTAATTTGTTGTTAGTTTAACATTAATCCTGAAGGGTTTTCCGGAAACAGAAATTTAATAACTAAAACGGTAAACTTGTCAAATTCCGCTGCATGCAAAGGCTCGTTAAAAAACCACACTTGATTTCAACTTATATATCTAATGAAGACAACCATTTAAGTTGGGGGTTCGAGTAAACATGAAAAAAAAAGGTTTTTAGGGTTATTTTAATAATTTATTCATAATTCCCAACCTTCAAACTTAACTTTGAGAAAAAATGGAACTTTAAAATGCATCTTTTACCATCTCCCACCACATAAATAGTTATTTGTTGTAGTAATTAAGATGAAACCAAGTACTATTTATATATTTTTTGCATATTACGCGTGCGGCGGAATTCGACAAGTTTATCGCTAAAATAGATGACTTGTTTAATTTTATGTAACTGTGACAAGCCACATTGTAACTGCTTTTTACAAACAGATATACTTCATGTCTTCTATTGTATGACTGTGGATAACATAGCAAGGGCCGTCTTTAATAAGGGCGGCCTAGCAAATGAGCCAGCGCTATTTTAGTAAGACAAATAGCATAATGGGCATTATTTTGCATGGGTTGAGATGGATTATTATTATTATTGGTAAGGTAGACCTACTAATTATTAAGATATTTCTCCGTTGAGTCGGTCCTTATGTTGTGGGTGTGCAGGGAATATATAACTTCCTTGTCGCTGAGCATTCTGCTGTGGGACTCCTTGGTAGGTTCTATCTTCCTCACCAGCAGCTTGGAAAGCCAACCTTCTCCTCCTTCCGCATGGCATACCGAACTCGTCGAAACCAGCCTGAAACATCGACATAATAAATCAACAACACATCACCTGTTGTGATGTAAATAAAGAAACAATAATTTGTTACAGATTATATTGTATATAATATTTGCAAAACTGTTTAGTTATCCCCGATTAAACCGATTGTGTAATGTTATGGCAGCAGGCAGACCGATGACGGATGCTATTTTAGGAAACGTAAAAATGGACATTTTCAAAATCAGAATAGATGTGTTATAAAAATGAATATTATAAATATGAACATGTCGCTTGATAGGTACCTCGCCGATTGTTGGGCGGCTCCGGACAGCCCTCGAAATCTACTGATCGTAGCCATTTTATTGTCGATACAATTAAAAATATAAACACAAAAGGATCGACTAGCTAGAACTTCTTATCTTCTGACAGATTGACTTTTTGCTTTTGAAGGTTATCATCTGGACATTTTGGATTATTTTTAAATTGAAAAGTGGATATAAAATTAATATACAGTTCTTACGTAGGTATTTTTAAAATGAGGAGTTAGGGGATAACTGACAAACAGTCTTCTAAATATCATATTTTAAATATACTTGAATGGTTATAAAACAAATATTACTATACAATGGTCTACAATAATATTATTTACACGTATTTTCTTTCATTTTAATCCGATTTCTTATTTAATTAGCAACAGTACTTTTCATTTCAAAGTTTTTTACCCCAATATCCTCCTAAAATATATGTTTCACATACCGGGAATCTCTTATCTCGACCTCGGCAACACCGTCAGTGTGTTTCTTAAATGGCTGCCTTCTGCGAATGACAGTTGCCAAATAGAATCATTTCGATTTGTCAAAATATTTGTTTATTGATATCTATTTTTCTTTATTTGCCATCTTCAAACCTACATCATAATTTCGGAAGTTCGAAACACTGTTGAATAGATTTACTTCAAAATGGGTATGTTGATGACATTTATACTGGTTTGTTTAATACCCCTAATTATATTTTCGCCGCATGTTTTGTAATGGGGGCGTTGTCATATTCTCTTTCTGATGTAAGTCTGATTACGAGAAGCCAGTGCATTGTATAATTAATTATTTGTATTAATTTTGAACCATCCTACAACAAATTCAAAGTCGATTTTGACAGTCCGAATGTCTTGTGACACAGGAGACTTGTTTGTTGTAGTTATTATTATTGCAATAGATAATTCTTACTAGAATCACAGAAGACTTCAAATTGTCTTGACGTCTTTCCTGTCATGTTTTTCATATAAAGGCAGCTTATTTCCATAAATAAGTGGAATCTATGAACCCTTATTGCCAACCATTCTTTGAACCTTATAATTGTAATGACCATGTCACACTAAATAAAGAATTTTTTTTAAATGACTTAAAGATAAGTTCCTTATTTTAGACTACAAAGCATACAAAAGAAGGGTAAATATTCGGGATCGCTGGCAACGCGATTTAAAAAAAAACCTTTTGATTCACCTTACTATAAAAGGCAACTGTCTGCATTTGGGAAGTTTTTAATTTTTATTACATAAAATGAAAATTCGCTTACGTTGTATAGGATGACAACCATTTCCAATAATTTCTGTCAACAATATTTTCATGTGTTCGTATTCCTGATACTACACCCGGGACTAAAAGAAACGTTATTACCATTTAATTGATGCATATTAGGTAGGAACTATTTTGGCGGAATTCTGAAAATTATTAAATTAAGGTATTTAAGCAACTTTTTTTAAAGAGTTTTTTAATAATTTTGTTTGCAAAAAAACCTAACCTAAAATCTTATTATTATTATGTAATGAGCAGGCAGCATTCTGCTGATGCGCTCATATCTGATTTCACAACAAGTTTGACAGTAATTAGTATCTTACTTAACCTTTTTAAAAATATTTTATTTCCACAGTTCGCCAAAATAGCACCTACCTAATTGACATAGAGTAAATGGTAATAACTTCTCTTCTAGCCACTCGTATAGTATCAGGAATGCCAACATAAGAAAATGTCATCAAAAGATTATTTTAAATGGCTCTCATCCTATATAACAAAAACGAATGTTCATTTTACATATATTTTTTTTAATGATAAACTAATGTTTATAATACGAGGTTTTTTATGCATAGCAAAATTATTATAAGCAATAATTAGATTAATAATAATAAGCAGTAATTGTTGATTGAAGTACATATTGAATTATTTGGCGTGTTGGGAATAAGCCGACGTAGCTCAGTGGACCAGAGCACCTGAGCGGGCATCAGAAGGTGCGGGTTCAATTCCCGTCGGCGGCATTTATTTTTACTCGGTAGATATTTTCAATTTGTATGGATATTTTAGGCGACTAATTATTGCTTATAAGAATTTCTTTTCATTTTACGTAAAATTGCCCAAATGCAAATAGTTTCCTTTTATGGTGAATCAAAAGGTTTTATTTAAAAAAAATACCGTATTAAGCGTGGCTAGCGATCCAAAATTATTACCAAAAGATGTCTCGGTAAATATACATAATATGGGAATACGCACCCTAGATAACTAAACTGTTTTCATTGTTTCATTGTAACTACACTTTCGTCGAGTGGACTACGCAATAAATAAATACCGTATTAAGCGTGGCTAGCGATCCAAAATTATTACCAAAAGATGTCTCGGTAAATATACATAATATGGGAATACGCACCCTAGATAACTAAACTGTTTTCATTGTTTCATTGTAACTACACTTTCGTCGAGTGGACTACGCAATAAATAAATAATAAATCAAAAATATTTAATTAAGATAGGAACTTGTTACATGGCACAAAAGTAGGGTTTATAGTGAACAAATTAAGTACAAATTAATTTAAAAATATCAGTGTACACAGTGACCACACATGTCAACATTATGTGGATCACAAATAGCCTTTCTACATCTGGTGCAACGGTGTTTGGTCATCCTCCGGGCCTTGGATAGACACAGGTAGCAAATTTTAGACACGTTTGACGTAGATGGAACCGGAGCTTCTATTGTAGAAGGTTCGCCAACATTAACAATAAATATAAGAATATATGAATGTACGTACCTTAAAAATAAAAGTTGTTAAAACTAAACTTTCGTCCAGCGGACGACGAGATGGTCATAGGGCACGTCATAGTATGTGTGTGGCCGCAATCGCATCACGTGCTGCACTGTTTACTCAAATTAGGAAGGTAATGAAAGAGTCAAGGTCGGGGAGCGGGGGGAAGTAGGTGATTTCGAATTTCGCCGAGTAGCGCGTCGTCGCCTCGACTAGCGATTAGTTATCTAGGGTTAATCGTCATTAATTATCAAATATCGTCGGCTTTCGTAGAATGCCTAGCTACCATTTGTCAAATTTTATAGAAGGTGCAATACATCTTTTAGTGAAAAAAAAATTATACAGTTTATTATTTTTATTTAGTTCAAAACATACCATTTTTCAGTGTTAATTTCGATAATGAAACATTTGTAATTTAAGGCTTTCTATTTTAAAACGGTGTTAGGAAGTTTTCTTATTTCTGCAAAATGGCGCCGTGGACATTTTACTAATTTGTGTTAAAAAACAAAGTGAATTTTTTAAATTAGTTTTACTATTCGAAGCGGGACTAATTTATACACCAAATGGCATTAAAATCTTATTTTTGATAAAAACGGACTTACCTAGTTTACGAATTAAGCTGACGATATATTGTACAATAAATAGAATACATACTTCTAATTATTATCTAACTACTACAAAGTGTTTTTTTAACCCTTCAGGCCTCTGGCATATTGACCGTTATATTTCTTAAAGATGCTGTCAGAAAGTTGGAGAATATGTGTGTATTTCCGCTTCCCAATTAAATTCAAATAAATGGGATATTTCTGGACGTATCCGAAAACTAATAACTGTTTTTGAAAGGAGACGAAATACACTTTCAAATTTTACTATTCAAAATAAACATATAATTTTTTAAATATAAAAATTTTTAAATCGGCCATAAAAGTTTTAAAAATACACACGCACACCTCATGTTTTTTCATCATCCTTCAACTAAAATTACTGATAACGAAAATACACATATTTTATAACATTGCTGGCATTTCGTATAAAAATAGTTAATTAAAAATTCATAAATTTTCCTCAAATTGCGGTCGGAACCTTTGGTATCATAGAGGTATATATTTTAATTCTTCAGTGGTTAACATTTAGATTTGAATATAAAGCGTGGTGTTTTCTCTTTCTAACAACGTTTATATCATATTTCTCACCATAAGAGTAAGGGAGACACAACGATTTTTATTTTTATTTTTTTATTGTTTAACTTATAACATTGTTACATTGTACATAATATTAGGTAATAGTGAAAAACATATGTTATTGAATTTCTACTCCAATGAAGAGTGCTAGCTCTTGAGCTTGGCGTAGGAGTTATTTGACAATTATTTCATGTTTATATCAGTAATTAACATAAATACAGTACAATAAATATAAACTTAAAAGAGGATTTTGACGTTAATTTTGGTTGTAACATGAAATGAAGTTATAACATTTGATAGGTGATATTAATTTTTTTTAAAAGATAAATTTGACCTTTTTGAATAAAATAAAATCTGTTTTTTTTTTCACTTCTTCGGGAAGACTATTAAAATATCTTATGCCTTTGTAAATGTAATTATTGTGCATTTGTTGTGTTGAAAATAGAGGAATTTGAATGTTAAAATTATGCCTTAAGGATGAGTTAAATTTAAGTTTTTTTATTACAGTTTCTTTATATATTTGTAATATTGCATCTTTTTTATAGAGGTCTTCAATTTTTGGTACTTCGAAAATTTTGAACAGTGATGCTGAAGAGAATGTTGGTTTTTTTTTCAAAATGACTTTTATAATTAGTTTTTGTACCACTTTTACAGAGTTTAAAATTTTTTCATATGCACCTCCCCACCCAATGATTCCATACTGAAGTAATGATTGGACTAGTGCGTAATAGACTTTTTTCAGGTTGTTTAGCTTGAGAACATTTCTTAATCTAATGAATATATAGATTTCAATTTCAATTCAATTTGTTTATTCCTTTAAAAACATTACAAAATTACATTTTATTTCGTTTTTAAGTATATTTGTAAAATGGTATTACATAATAGTTAGCGGTGTATAAACTATACCAGCATCAATAGAGCTTGCCTTTTAAAGGCAGCTTCACCGATGCTAAATATGTCGATATCCGAATTAATTCTGTTCAACAGCAAGACTGCTCTCCCCACCGGCATGACCATTGGCAAGTTAGTCCTGCAGGCCGGGAGATAAAACAGTCTATGCTGTCGGTGACGGAGATAACCATCAGGAACATAGAGACTAATACTCTCCATGATAGTCGGATTTACTAACCATCCACGAATCAGTTTGAAGAAGTGTGATACAATATGCACATCTCTTCTGACCCGTAGATGGTTCATACCGAGCATGCCCAAGAGAAAGTCAGTAGGATAGAGCCACGGGTAGTAGCCATACTCCCTCAGGTAGAGGAATCTCAGAAATTTCTTCTGCACTCTCTCCAACATGAGGGAATACTTCACCTGATGTGGGCTCCAAACCACCGACCCACTCTCAAGCCTACTCCTAACCAACGCAATGTATAGCACTTGGAGAACCCGGGTGTCTCTAAAATTCATCGAAGTGCGTAGGACGAAGCCCAGCATTTTCAGTGAAGCACTACACGTCATTTCGATATGAGCATGAAATGTCAGCCTACTATCAAACATGATGCCAAGATCTTTCATAGTGGAGACACGTTTTAAACTTCGGGCATTCATGGTATACCGGTAAAACCAAGTATGACGTGCCCTTGTGAAAGAAAGAATGAAACATTTAGAAATATTGAATTCGATCCGATTCCGTTTACTCCAGTCAACAATTCTATTAATGTCCGATTGGAGTCGAATGCAGTCTTCTAAAGTTTTAATTTCCAAGAATAGTTTTAGGTCATCAGCAAAAAGAAGTGACCTGGAATGCAGAATATTTTCTGTAATATCGTTAATAAAAATTAGAAAGAGGAGCGGTCCTAAATTAGAGCCCTGTGGAACGCCTGAGAGGACAAGGAATAATTTTGACATGAATATTCCATGAGATACAAATTGCTTTCTTCCAGTAAAATAGCTTATAGATACATTTTCTAATGCGCTTGACAAGTTCACATATGTGTCTGTTCCATTTCTATGAGACCATATGAGCTGTTCTGAAAAGCGAACAAGTTGACTCTGAAAAAATTAGCCTTGAGTTAAGTTCTTGCAGGTTCCTTTTTTCTACATATTTACCGACCCGCAGTAGGTGGGCCAAGACCTAGGCAAACCTCACCCTATGAACCCAAGCACCCCTGCTAGGTCACCAAACATAGCCACTTGGGGAAGACTTATTGCAAAGGTGTTGGTTATCCAATAAATAGTTCCCGGTATGGCTGTACCCATTCCCACTTTGCAAATTGTTTTTTGTTTATGTTTAACGTTTTTTCTGTAAATGGTTAATTTAGTAAACCCAATGATTCATTTTTGTATTTCCTACTGCTCATGAAATTTCAGTTTGCGAAATAATATATTTTCTGGTACCAGCCGATTCACCTAGAATTTTCTCAGATGGTCACGGTTTAACAGCCTTTGTTTTGTTGTTATTATAAAACATTGAAGCGCATAATTATGTAAATGACGCCAGTTGGATTTGTTGTTTTCCATTGCGACATTTCATTAAAAAATTGTTTTTTGCCTGAAAATACAACATATGTGTATTTTTTTAATGTTACTTGAATACACTAAGGACGGGTTGTTTCGAAGAATTTGAACAATTCATCAAATTTCAACGTTCATTTTCGGGTTCTGTGAAAGTCCTATTCAAGTTCTGTTATTATATCATTGTAGGCTAGTTGCTTGACAAAACTGAAATAAAAACAGAACTTGAAAAAATCTTTCACAGAACTTGAAAATGAACGTTGAAATTTGATGAATTGTTCAAATTTTTCGAAACAACCCGTCCTTAATTTGTCTCAAATGTACGTCTTTTATTTGTGTTTTAATTCATATTTTTATAACTATCCTATGTATCAATGTTGAAAACAAAGACTATAGAGGTATTATAGTAGGAGGGCCCTTGTGAGATGTCACATATAAAATACAAACTGGCAATATTATTTATTTCAGTATCATCACGGTGCTTCATCCTAGGGTGGTATGACCTCCTCCTCAAAAATGTTCTCCACAGGCTCCATTCCGTCGACATTTGTCTCCAGTCCTCAACCCTTCCTGTCCTGCTCCAATCATCATTGTAGAAGAATATACCCTTCATCAGTTTCCCGGAGACAAATCTGTGCTGAACCATGGGACTCCCGATGATGTCAACTGGCTAGATTTCCTCAGCATCTTTCTTTGACCTCCACTAACCCTCCTCCCTCATAAGTAGTATAATTCTGTTTGATTTTATTTCTGCAAATAATTCATCCTGTCTCGTCCAGGAAATTCATCAAATCCTTTATATTTGCAGGGTCCTCGGAGGTGGCCAAGCTCCGTCAGCACCTCTCCCTGCTGAAGGAGGAGTACACTAAGCTGCAGGCGCGCTGCTCCGAGCTGGAGCGCAAGTACAGCCTTGCCGCCGTCAGTGCGGGCGACCTCAGTGAGTCCTCCTTCGTGGCGCGCCTTCTGGTCGGAGTATCCGGCCTCTACGCTAAGGAGACCTACTCCGATATCAGAGTGAGGCTAGCGGGAAGGGTTGTGCCATCGCATCGGTTCGTGCTGAATGCGAGATCGGACGATTTCAGCGAGGAGAAGTTGAAAAAGTTGGAAGAATTAGGTAGTACACCATTTTTATTTTTTTAAAAGCTTTAATTTCTAAGATTATATTGTTTTGGATATATTATGTTGCTTGCCACTGCAAACTGAGAATTGGTCACTAGAATAGTGGAAGGCAGAAGGAGCGGAGCAGTTTACCAAGCAAATTGGAATGGTGATCACAATCCTCAGTAATAAGGCAACATAAAGAAGACTAAAGCCCAGTTGTTTCGCAGAAAGTCAACGAAGAACAGAAGTTCAATGCCATTTTGGTTTTTTGACAGTTGAAAGGTTCCAGTAAATTACCGATTCGAAATCCATTTCATCATTTGAACATATTGTGATCAGCAGAAGAGGACAACTATCATGTTGTTAAGCTTGTCAGTTTATTACAATTTAATATAAAGCTAAAATATACGTGTTGCTTTTACAACCAACAGATGGCGCTGTCTTTTCAAAAACGCGTGTTGGTACCATAGATTATGCTGTTTTTCAAAAAAGCATGTTTTTACCTGTCACGGGTATATAAAAACACATGCGTATTCACATGCAACATTATGTTAAAATTTCAAAGCATCGGTGAAGAACCTTGGGAGATTTAAGATTTTGAACAAACGAACGTTTACATTTTTATTTATATAGATCGTAATTTGTTTCCAGACTGGTCTGATATTCCCGACGATGTTGGAGAAGCCATGCTCCGCTGGATTTACACGGACAACGTGGAGTTCTCCAAAGGTGACACGTTTGCCACGCAGCTGATGAAATGCGCTGCTAAATACAAGCTACCCGGCCTCATGCAGAAGTGTGAGAAGGCTCTTATCAGCTCAGTTAATGTCAGGTGAGACCTTCTGCAAATTATATAATTTGACTGATCCCTATTTAATTATTTGTGTATCAGTAGATTAACTCCCCCATCAGCTGCCTATGCCCTGAACTATTTTCATTTCCGTTATGAACTACTTTCAGTTTTGAAATATTGTGTCAACAAGGTCACTGCCAACATCGAAATTCGGCAGAGTTCAAACGTTTCGAAAAACTACGCACCCGCCAATTTGCGTGTGCATCAATATAACTTTCAGTGGTCAGTGAAAATCCTCCAACTGTCGCGACTGGTTGTTTTTGTGCTGGCCTTGTGCTTGAATGAATCATAAATAGTTGTCTGCTCGCGGTTTTCAGTTTTAAAATGGGGGGAAATTTGAAAAAATTGGGAAATATCGGGAGATGTCTAGATTATAATAAAAAATTCTTCCCTCGTCAACAACCCGAATTCTGGATTCTATACCGAATATAATAAATATTACCACTAAAAGCATAATAATTATTGGTTCAGCGGGCAACATCTACAATTATTGTAGAATGTTGCCAGTGGAATAATGCGATTTTTCTAACATTCAATAGGAATTTATTTTTTTGTCTGACAATACAGCACAAATATTCGTGAAACTTCTGTCACTTTATGAGACGTCCTACGGCCATACAGCGTACCGTGGTTATTATTCATTGAATTAGCTGTAAAAATAAATTCTTTCCATGAAAGCAACAAATTCACTTTAGGGTCCGGTAATAATTCTTCAATTATTTTTTTTAACTAACACTATCATGAAAACAATTGAATCGATTTCAATATTATTTACTGTAAAGCAACATATGTAGATAATAATAAATTATCATAATTCTTCAAATCTCCTGGTCTCATATAAACATTCCGCCTGTCACTCAATGGTAAGTACACCGTTTAGTAACAATTCCTTCAGCAAATTAATTTCACAGTTGATTATCAAAACTTAAAAATTTGCAAAGACAATAAATTATTTGCTTGTTGGGCAGAACCATAGATAATACCACTCACAGACACATGACACACACCATCACACATCTGACTTTCCCACCGTTATCTATGGTTTATAAGAAAACATGTGGGAAGGGATCGAACAATGGGCTTGATATAAGTAAAGGATCGTAGGACGGCCGAGTCTTTCGATTCGGTGAATTCAGTTAGTAATGGGCAAACCAGTCTATGTAGACGCCATAACGTTGTGTCGAGAAAAATCGGGAGATATTGATGCCAATTGGGGGATGAAGTAAGAAATCAGAAAATCTCCCAATAAAATCGGTAGCTTCGAGAACACTGCGTATCCACGAGACGGTAACACGAGACCCGCATCACCACCAATAATTGTTGAATTCTTGAAACTAGAATGCCGTATTACTCACTACCGAACAATAATTGCTGTAGCTGTGTTATTTTTATATCCTGTCATTCTTTGTTGACTGTTTTGTTGCTAGCGTTGATCTAAAGCAAGGGCTTTGTTACAAAACGTGTGACATAAGTGACGCTAGAGTCTCGATGACAATGCTGATCTCAGAAGACTGACGTCCCTGTTGAGTTTGCAAAATTTCAGCAAAGTGTGCCTGTGTACTATCCTCGATGCAGATGTATGCGGTAGTCGCCGAAATACTTGAATTGTCTAGTATCGGATACATGCCCATCCCTGTGGACGAAGGGCCTAAATTTTCTTGTTTCATTCAATGAAATTTAAGAGCCGCCTGTTAGTTTGTGGGCTGATTAGAAGTAATAAACCCGGTAACTAAAAGATGAAACAGAAGGACAAAGCTCTACAACTTTTCTATTTTGCTGTCTAATTATTTTCGCTCTCTGTCGCACTGTATATAAAACCGACCGTCACGACTTGAGCATGTGCTTTAGTCTGATGTTTGAAATATCCGAAACAATGTAATAAATTATTATTTTAATAAATTATCCCCCTTACTAATAAACGTGTTTTAAATTTTACGCAGCTGATAAACATTTACCAAACATTGACGATTGTTTATCAGTTGTATAAATGTATGTGTAATTTACTAAAAAAAAATATTCTTATACCATCTAATACCTACACGTTTATTTGCAGTACGATTTTCTGATTTCATTCTCGATCTTGTACGTTTTTCTCTGTTGTATCGTTTTACATAACAGTATTTATATTGCTGACCTTTTGATGCAATAGCCATATACGAAAGATGCTGAGGTGCTCACTAGTGCCTCCTACTATCCGTCATGGCCTTCTGAACATAGTGGTCTGCACAGTGGACTGCGGATATAATTCATATAAGTAAGAAGTAGGGCTAGCATCCGATAAGAATGACCATGACACCTACGGTGGAAATTTTACCCCGGATGTGAACGGCTTTCATTTCGTAGAAAATATCTTATCGCCCATTGTTTTCCTGCTCATTATATTTTGAAGATAACATATTTTAATTTATGAACATTATATAAAAGTTAATTGTGGTTTATGTTTATGTTCGCTGGTGATTGTGCCAATCTAAAAAATGTTATCTGCATAAGATATATATGAATTAATTTATGCAATTTGCTTGTTCTAGGAGTTGTGTTAAATTCTACTCTGCAGCTGATGAAATCAATGCCACGGAACTCAGAGACCACTGTTCCTCGCTGATATCTTCACATTGGGATGATCTTACCGGTAATTTCTTAGGGTATTTTCCCAGGTTTTTTTTATTCTCGAAAAAATTAAGAATCAAATTACTATAATTATTTTATTTTTATGTTTGATGAATAAATTTAAAGTAACGATTTAAAATGTACCATTTTCGATTTGCCGCCAAAATGACTTTTTTGTTTTTATTTTTGAATTCGGCAGCGTTGACATCACGCCGGGCGACGTTAGTGAGAGCCGTCTTACAATGGTGCTTCCTATGTCACAATGACGTCGTAGCCAGTTGGAACCGTTTCGAAATGGGTTTTAGATCATTTTTAAACTCAGTAGTTATGAATGAAATTTACACATTTTTTACTGTACTTATATTTTGTGCAATATCTCACTGTTTCTTAATCTCAATTTTTGTATAACTGCTCACTTATCTCCGGAAAATATTTTTTAAATTAACTCCGCATAGAACACCTCAAGGTTTCCGTTAGTATAGATTTTTTTTAAAGAAGCAGTAAACAGAAATCAGCACGCTTTTCCACAGCCATACTCATGCAGCCGATGTCAACTGTACACAAATGTTAGTTGTATGTTTGGCCATGCCCGCGGGATCAACGCCACTAGTTAAAACAACCACATTCCATTAAAATGTTAGTAGAAGAAAGTCAGCATTCACGATAGATTGCGCAAGAGATGTTGAACACAAGAAGCGACCTGCTCTCATGTACAAATGTCGGGGGCGCGTATGGCGTGTTTTCTGACTGTGCTTCGGTGCCGAAGTACCGATAGAACACAACTGATGTCTGTGCTCCAAAAACTGCTATACGTTAATTGTGTGAGCAAATCGAAATCCTGTTTTAACTCGACCGTTTGACATTTCATTTCATCCGTCTATAAATTTTTTGTACATTCCGTTTCCGACTGGGGGGCTAACTATGACCGATTTTTTCAAGATTATGATACCTAGCTGCGTGAAGAAAGTTTAAAAAGGAATCGTCATTGAGATAGTGACGTTTTTTTGGACTATTTGTATAATTCCTTATTTGAAATAAAAAAATATTGTATGGTTTATATTTAAGTACATAACTACTTATAAATCTTATGATTTCAGAGGAAATTATGGTTTTGATTTTTTAAATAAGAGAAAATTACATACCTACTTTTTTGGATGTGGGAGTAGTTCACAGAACTACTGGTATCCTGGATTTTGCATTGGAATCTTATCTTTAATTTATCATTATCTCATGAAAAAATGGGAATATTGGATAAAATAAAATCAAATATTATCATTTCTCTATCCTGTCCAACTTATTTGTGGTTCCAGGTGAAGACTTCGAGCATATGTCCAGCGCGCTGCTGTACCGTATGCTGAAGGCTAAAACCATCCAGCCGCTGCACGAGGCCGTGCGACTTCTTCGGGAAGACGTCGTCTTCCTGTGCCTTGTCGAGAACAACGCCACGGTAAGTGCTATTTTACTACTAGTCTTAAATTTGGATCTCGATGAATTTAAAAATATCATCCATGTTGAATATGTTTCAAATACACTCAGTTCTATTTTACATTATTTTTACAGATGATTTAGAAATCCACTTTTATGCAGGATTAACAAAGTGTAATTATTTATTATTGCACAGTATAATTTCAGTTGTGATGTACGTAACATTCTAAAATTCCAAAATACATAATTCTTATATTTTTAGTACATATAATTAATTTATGTTGCAGTTCTTAAAATAGTTGGTGGTGTAATGGTTGACATAGTTGTCTTACAAACGGTTGATCGGGGTTCGTTTCTTGGCAGTGGCAATTTATATTTCAATAAAAAAAAAATTATCTATAATTTATTGAAATTTTTTGTTGACATTTTTCACGTGTCACTAACGCAGTAGTGATACATAATTTATTTTTTATTAGAATCCTAGATTTTTCCAACCGCCATGCATACACACTCCCCAATAATAGTACAGGAATTAACAATAATGTTTTTACATTAGCTCCACACAGAAGGCCCTGAGAAATAAAAATCCCTCAGGGCCCTTGTCATCTTTGGGGATGCTGTGTGGGGGGTCTTTTTATGGTAATGGAAAGTAAGGAGAGTAAGTTCTGGGAAGGAAAAGTTATGAGGGATGGGTAGGAATCTGGGGGTCAAAGTGTCCAGGAGTGATGGATGTATGAATCCATCCTTCCCTCTGCGGTGTAAGGAGTTGGGTCGAGAGAGTCTGGCTGGAGAGGTCAGAAGGTCTCCCTCAACCAGTCTCTCCAGATTCAGCCCGCCACGCAGTAGGTGGGCAAACTCATCCGCCTCCAAGACCACTTGGGAAACTGTGTTGGTTACCCAATAAATGGATCTTGGGGCGGCGGTACCCATACCCGCCTCCAAAATTGACTGGAGTGATTCTCTTACAATAGACTATCTCTTATTTTCTTATAAATTATGTACCATATCTTTTACACTGTACTCTGTGTAACGTATCCCCAGTGTAAAAACAGAAGTAATCGAATCTTCTAGATGTGCTGCATCCCATTTGCAAGTATATGAAGTGTTTTTATTATGGTGCAAATAGCTTGTTCAGAGCATGAAGTTTCGGTGACAATCTTTAAACGCTACAAGATCAATGACTCGAGCTTTACTATTGTGCTTTTAACACTGTGTATTGTGCACTCTGCTATCGGTACCGGATTAAACAACACGGGTCTCTTCAAACCGTTGGAAAGACCAACCAAGCAGAATCTCTTAAGATGACATAGGTCCTGAAGATGTCCTCAATCTATATGGAGCGTACTTAAAAAATATATAGCCATGTAATAGTCAATAATGCCAGTTTGTGAGCAGTTTTATTATGTATTTATTTATTACTGCAATAAATTTATTTCAACTAGCTGTACCTCGCCACGCTTTGCTGTGGTCAGTATCTGTCCAGATAAAAAAATAATAGAGGGTGTTGTTTTTACGTCACTAACAGAATACGCTATTTTAAAAAAAAGCATGTTTTACTTATATAATAAAGGTATATAAAAACACACTTATTCGAAAGCAATGTTGTGCCAAAATTTCTAAGCATTCGATGAAGAACTTTCGAAGATTTAAGATTTTGAACAAACGATCATTTACATTTTTATTTATATAGATAGATAGATAAGTATAGAAATCATAATAAGTATATAAATCTAGTAACAGAATAATATTTTCTAGGAATTAAATTAATAACATGATTCACTAATGAAAACATTCCTATATAGTTTTTAGTAATTGGCAGATCTATAATGTTATGCATACACATTTTCCTTTTTTACTGTCAATGATGTAAAAAGAATAATTTATTTTATTATTTCGAAAGCAAATATATTATGTATTTGTTTAATATTAATACTATGTATTTGTGCAACATGAATTAATGACACCATGTATTTTATGATAATATGTATTAGCAACTTAACATTATCCATATTATGATACATCACAGATTAAATATGTAACCACTGTTGCGATAGAGATTTCAGGGTGTTTCGATTTGATTAATATCATACCTAATATTAATTAGGAAACATATGAACTGATCACTGCGGTTTAAAGCCAATGAATCCACCTAGATTTTACCGTTATTCCTACATTTTTAGGTTTTATAAAAAAAATAGTTAAAATCACCTACCCAAATTTGGGTAACTGTCGCTCAAGTGGATAACAATGTGAGGAATCCATTTTTAACAAGCACTTTATAAGTATGCTTACATTTTAACCTATATTTTAATTTATAATATACCTCACATTTAAAACTAAACATATATTTTACAGGAATACAGGGAGAAAGAAATATTTTTGTGATAATTAAGGTTTTATATTTGTAAGTCATTTTTATATGATCCAAAAATTTATTAATTATTGAAATCAGAAAATCTGTTAATTCTAAAGCAGCAAAAACTCGCCAATGGTGAGCTTCTGGCGTGGTGAAATATGCACATTTTTTTTGTCGGAATCTGTAAACAATGCAACTATTCTTTGGAACTTCATTTATTTATTTTTTGCTTTACTTTTAACAGGATAAAATATTTCTCTTGATATTTACATTATAATATTTTTAATAGTATTAAATTAATTACTTTAATTTTGTCTTTATAATTATTTGATTAACGTACAATCTAGAAAATTTGTTACATCTATTTATTCTTAAATATATTTTATATATTTACAGTATCAAATAATTTTGTTTATAACTCTCCACAAACACAACTTAAATTAAAGGAATGAGTTCAAAATGTATAAGATTACATCAGAT
Organism: Hesperophylax consimilis; assembly: GCF_061612785.1. NCBI lineage: Eukaryota > Metazoa > Arthropoda > Insecta > Trichoptera > Limnephilidae > Hesperophylax > Hesperophylax consimilis. The sequence continues at coordinate 15,726,819 of NC_142857.1, forward strand.
CTGCCATAATCTGCAATCAACTTTCAGTTGATGAAATCTTCTCAATTGGTAGTTTCCAAATATGTAGTATAAAACAAAGACGCTATCCTCGCCTGTCAGTTTGTGTGCTTAGTTCTTCTAAACTACGCAACGGATTTTGATAGGGTTTCGACTATCATTTAGAAAATATCTTCCGGAAATTTTATATATATACACAGGGTGTATCGGCACGTACCCGACAAACTTTAACCAGCTATTCCTTAGCATATTTGGAGTAAAAAATCATATGTGCACTTTGCTGTCCGGTAACGTTTTTTTTTAATAAAAAATGTATTATTCATATTTTCACCACATGTCACCACTGTTTTATCCTTTGTCATAGTTTGAAAACCCATCTGGCAAATATTTTATTCGAATTCCGTTGAATGATGCACGTGTGTACCTATATTGGCGCACACTTACAATCACAACGAAATGGCACGGCACCATTCGTCTCATTTTTAACTATTATTATTTAGTGTGTGCGAAAGAGCGAAGACGCTTTTTGACATACTTGCTTATAACAGCTGTTGAACACGAAACGCAATGCCAATGACAGTGATGTAGTGTGGAAATTTTATTTTTTATTGTTTTTATTTGAAAAAAAAATGCTACCGGACAGCAAAGTGCCCATAACATTTTTTACTCCAAATGTGCTAAGGAATAGCTGGTTGAAGTTTGTCGGGTTAGTGCCGATACACCCTGTATAATACATGCATATTATTTATTTGTCTATTTATTTATTCATTTTCTGGAAATCGACAGTTTTCATTTAATCAGTTTGTACATAAGAATTATATAGTAAAATACAACCAATTATGGATTTCCTCCTTGTGACTTTACCTCTACTGAGACAGCATAATATGGAATAAGTAAATTAAATTTGTTAGAAAGGAAATGAATTAAAAAATTTATACAAAACAAAAGATCATATAAATCGAAAAATTTACAAAACAATACATTAATAGCCATGGAGAGAGGTTGTAGATATAAATCAAATCATAATAGAGATTTAAACAATAGAGACACAAACATTATTCACAAACCATCAGAGAAATATTATTTTATGGACCTCTTGTATTTGGTAAGTTTGCAACTGAAAATATCAACCTTGGATGATACGCTATTGTAATTATTGCATAGTCTGTTCAGGCAAGAATTCTGCTTAGAGTTCGTTTTGCTTTGATCAACCTTGAACAGGACACAAGAGCGTGTTGAACGCGCAGGTACATTGAATGGAATCTTGTTTAGCAACTCTGGGCATTGAATATTATTGTTAACTACTTTATACAGGAAGTAGGATTATATTTATAGAAAGCAGAGAAAAGTCACACGTCAGCTAGTAATTTATAAATCTTTGATTGACCTGTCAATTATATAATGAACAGACTCTTTTAAGTTAATCGCTTGGACATATTATACTTACAGTAAATATCTACACAGATATTTGTGTATAGAATTAGAACATTTAATGTCAATTTTTAGCTTAAATGAAATATATACATATCAATATTATACGCGGCTGGTATCTTGATTTACGGTACTTGTGAAATTAACATAAATTACGAATTGAATTCTATTGTAAAAAAGTCAACATGTAGTATATATGTTAAATTCACATGGTCTTAGCAAACTATAGGGAAATCCGTAGTAAAATGATACATCAATCAAAGAAGTGAAGTCCTTTGATTTCTTATTTGATGGAAACATTGCATTAGCAATTGATTAAAATGTGTTGTTATGTTTGCAATGAACTGCCGCATTAATTTTATCTTTTGCTTTAGATTTTCAGTCCCAAGGCTTTTATTTACCCACTCAAATATGATAGTGTAAACACATTGTACTTAGGCTTTTATAGTACTGGCATGACAAGCAAAAATGCAGGCTTTGGTTTAATCTTTATAGTCGTAAGCTTGTGTATGCATTAAAAAATTACCTTTTACGCAATACTCCTTATTTGCCTGAATAAATAAATACCTTTGACCTTGAAGCATTTTGGTATGCAACGAAAAACAGACATCAAAAACACTAATTTCGGTTGTATGTATGTTGTATGTATGTTGTATGTTGATGAACTCAAATTTATTTTGAATTTGAGTGTCATTTTCAAAATTGGAACTGATGTGTGAAGAATTCAGACAAGCGATGAATTACCTACCTATAATATTTTACCAAAAAATTATTTAAATTATGGCATTTTCAAAAATTGGAACTGATATCAGACGGATATGCACTAGTTTCTCGTAATTCTCGCAGACAGATAATACATAACAGTGATGATCTCAATCTTAACCATACAATTTATTAGTAACTCATTTCAGCAATCAATTAACATTGGTCGTTGCTTTTCTTATGCTACGTATAAACTGGACAAAATTTCCGAAAGCCGAGCTGTGAATTGGTGACCATCAAATCAATGGTCAGCCCCATTTTGAATGTTCAACCAATTTAGACCTCGGACCAGCATTTAATGGATATCATTTGTTTTCGAAATGACACTGTTGGTTGTGTCGATGGTCATTAAATTTTGATGTAGTTTAAAATACCCCGACCAAATTACACAAAATATAAATTAATTGCATTCACTTAAAAAAATGTTTAAATAATGCCATTCATCTTTGCGAATGACAAAAGTCAAGGTATTTCACGCTTCGTCCTTCTTTACCAATAACTAGCGTCTAGCTATCTCATGCTTCGGATATACTTCATGGCGTTAAAGACCATGATGACGGCCATGGCGTCCGTGTGGTAGTTGAGGTCGGATCCCTTGGTGGGGGGCGCCGCGTTGCACAGGTGGTTGCGGCAGTAACAGTACTCGGTGGACAGAGAGCGCTCGCCCTTGTCGTCCTGCAGGTGGCAGCCCTCCTGATAGACCTCCTGCACGTCAGTGGCCGGATGCCACATGCCGCCCTGGTACACTTGGTATTCGTGCTTTTGGGAGGCACAGTCTCTCAGCACCCCATGTATTACGCGTTCTGGAAATTTAAAAAAAAGAATTACCCCCAAAGAAATGGTCACACAAATTAAAAAGTGGATTAAACACATAGTTTCACATTAGCTGAAAAGCTGCCAAAAATATATTTTGAAAGTAGGTTTTTGGTTAACCAGCATTGTCTTGCATTAGTCTAAGACCCTGTGCAAAGCAAGTTTGGAATCTTCTGTTAAGTTTCAACAAATGCCATGTGCCGTGAAAGGGCTCAAGTTTGTGGGAATTTATCTGTATTCCAAGCTTTGGGGCCTGATACTCCAAAAGTGGAATCTTAGCTAAGTATTGCCATTGCATTTACCACATACTCTAGTTGTTACAAACATCACATGGAATTCACCCAAGGCTTACCCGTATTGTCAATATCGAGCCCCTATAATTTCAATCTATTGTAATTTTACTATTAAACTGCACCAATCAGCAATGCTATCGAACAAGCTACACAATACAGTAAAAAGAACATGATTGGTTTAGAGTGGTACCTTTATTGGCCAGCACCAGGTCAAAGGCCTGCTTCATGCACATGGTGGAGTAGGGACAGTCCACTATGTACTTGTCGCTGCCATCGAAGTTCACGCATAGCCGAGCTGTCTGGTTGCTCAGCATCCCGGGAGGGGTGATGGTGCACTGATAACACTGCAGGCCCATTGCGCTTTCTGGAACAAACATCATACCGGTGTTATTATTTTTTATTTTTTTTACTAAAACTTTTTATAAAATAAAATCAGACCAGTTGTTATCTACGGTTGTGAGACATGGTGCCTGATGCAAAATTATGAGACCATGCTCAGCCTCTGCGTGTAAATTCTATGAAAAATCTCTCTATGAAAATGCGTCTTACAGGATAAAGATGAATCATTACAGACCATGAGACCTTTGTAAGATTCTGCAGGTCCCAAAGGTTAAAATGAGTTGGTCAAGTGGAAAGAATGCCAGATGATAAGTCGTCAAAAGTTATGTCTAAGGGGGTGACCCAGAGGTGGACCGAGGAAGAGATGGATTGAATGTATGGAAGAAGATTGGATGGAAAGGACTGAGAACTGGAGGCGAGTGATGAGTGATCACAGCCAGTGGAGGAGGAGGTTTGCGGAGGAGGCCTAATTCAATCCTGATGTTTTGTACATAGTGATGATGATGATGAGATTTTTTCACGAAACTTGTGTATTAAAAAGGGAGTAACTCGATCTGACCGACTGCTGGTTGAGTGTACAGGCTATGGATCAGCTCATTTTATGTCTCCAGTTGTAGTTATTATTGCTGTAAGATTAATGTGAATGGTTGGTTCATTTGGGAATGAAAGATGAGGGGTAAAAGACTTTTATAGTTTTGATTGTGTCTTCAAATGAACTCTATGGGATAATATCTAAGACAAAAATGCGTGAAATGTAGAAAACTTCGCGATTTATCGATCTTCGAATCTAATGATAAAAGTTATCAATTTTATTCAACAGATGCCGTGAGTCACGAAACATGTTTATTAATCGAGACCTTAAATTGAGATATTCAAAGCAGCCACTCGCAACAAATATTTTTGTTTGTAAATATTGAAATAACCGATTAATGTTACGAAAATCGTGTATGACCACAGCGATTTATACTTGCCAAAAAATTGTCCTGATTGATAATTATTAGATTTGTCAGATTTGGGATTAGATTATTTTTAATTATTTGAATATTAAGAGCAGCTCTGTTAGATAGAATCAGATGCACCAAGAAATATACCTAGTTGTCTGAGTGAAATTAGGTATTTATTCTTAATAAAAAAATTAAAGAAATCCGACGGCGAGAGAGCTTAGATAAGTTTAGTGACGGAGATGGGCACATAGCATTTCTCACATAAAATGTTACTTATTTGGCGATGTAAGCTACTTCAAATGGAAAAATTATACACCAACAATCGAAATACATTGAGCGAAATTCGAAATTTTCTTTCGATTTTTATAACAAATAGAAATTTGTCTGATGTGTCATTTGGACAATGCGTGGGCACTACTGTTAAAACCAAAATATAACATTTTGATATATCTCCTCGGTTCACATTTGGAGGTGTATTTCTAATTTGGTAAAACACCAAAAATGTGGTTTTGTTTTTATTATTGAAATCTAGTTTCAAGCCTCCCAAACTATCTCTGTAACAAAGATTTTCACGGTTTTAGCATGACATCTATTTTCGCCTCACTACAGAATTGCATCCTCCATTTAGTAACGATCCTTTTACAGGTTAGAAATATGAATCTTTCAATGTAACCGGGATTTAATAATAACTTAGGCTGGATTATGTTAATCATTGGAGGCTTAATCATTTGTGTAGATTTAGATCGGAAGACGTTTCTTAAAATCATCACCATGATTCACAGTGAGTCAGGGCAGATACTGCAGATGTTACGCTTGTTGTTCAGTAAATTCCCTCGATTCTTAATCATTTTCTCAATAAATGTATTTCGAGATTAACGACAATGGTAATGTATTTTAAAGTCTAGCTGGTATCACTCACGAGAAAGATACTATTGTGTTTTAGACCCCAGAGACAAGCCTTTGTGTTGGGAATGTATTTTTTCGTTTTATCTATATCTATATACATAAAAATTAATGTTCCATCCATATCACACCCATGTAATGCAATTAACAAAGATGAAAATAATGTTGAGTTTGTTGCTAGTACCGAATTTCAAGGTCATTTCAGAATGTGCATTTCCGTCAACGTAAATTTCAATGCCCCCTCGTGTTGGGTGGCAAATTGAATGGGAGGGGAAAAAGAAAGTGTTGGGAAAGTTTTGAATGTCAGTTCTTTACTACAAGAAACCAATGAATTTGAAGTAGGTGGGACTTTTACTTTAGCTTTCACGACACGCTGCATTAGCGAAAATGCGTGTCGAAAACTTTATTGTATTGTAACGTGATTTTATTTTAAAAAGTACTTTTCTTCATATTTGAACCAATCTTCACAGCTATGTACCATCGCCGAAATTAACACATGTGTATCTTATGGAGCGAAATGTTATCTTTGGTTTTAGCGTATTTTACAAAAAAACCATTCCGAACATTAATAACTTATGGGAAAGGAAAGAAGATTCGTTCCTTTCCCGTAATTCGTGGTTCGGCTAGTTTTCGGTTCGCAAATATATACGTACCATTATGTACTCCGACCATCATCGAGATGAGATTCAGTTGAGGTGAAATCAGGATGCCAACTTCATTTTTATTATACGTACATTATTTCCAAAATATTTTTTCGTATCAAATAAACTGTACTATGTTTAGAATTTAGACTTTAGACTGGTTGAACTTCAATACCGAATTTAATTTTGAATATTGTACAGAATTTTAATTTAGGCAGGTATCGACCTATTTGTTAAATAAATTTGTAATTTACACAACAGGCTAGTCAGGTTACCAATGTTATTATATAATTATAATTGATAAATTATTTTCATACGAAAAACCTAATTTTATTTTTTTAAGTTTTTATCTATTATTTGTTTGTCATCAGGATGTCATACATCTTATCTCGTCTTTATGCACTATCAAGTAATGTTTCTTTTAATCGTAATATCGTACTGCATCGATGTTAAATTTTGCAATATTGGTTGCGGCTTACGATTAGCAATACATGCCACATCGTGAAGTCATTTAAAACAATACATTAACTCCATGCAAGAGGCCCGCCCCGAGGTTTCCCTCAGAGCCTTTGCTATCTTTGGGGATCCTGCTTGGAGGGTCTTTAAAAGAGATTCGTGTTGTGTGAGGGAGGAAACACAACAACTAGCAAATCATTCCACGGCCGAGCGGGCACTAGAACTAGTATTATTTTAGACTCGCATTTGACGTGTCTCCCAACCTTACACTGGATCTGAAGGGATCAATAACACTAGAACCTTCCATTGAAATACCAGCAGAACAAACATAGCTTTCCCATGGCCTAAACTAAAGATTGCAATCCGTTCAGGAAAGAGGCGGGATTGCCAGTTACGGTTTTTTTTCTGGCTAAGGGATGCTACAGACGGCGTCCAAACTCAACAGTAAAGTACACTTTGTATAGGGTTTACCACATAAGCCTACCCACGCGGGTGAATCAACCAACGCCCTTGTATCTCTCGCAATCGCATTGAACTTATCGCCACTCGAATGATAAATAATAATAATATAGTCAACACGCCATGTGTCCGTAAGCGTAAGCCGTAACGTGTGGGCGTCTCCCGTCAGCCGGTCAACGTACAACAAAAGTACAACATAATCAAATAATCATAAATAAGTAAATAAATACACGGGCCGGAGACCGGAGCGGGCTTCCGGCGCCGGAATCAATCACCGGCTAATCAATCAGGCAACATTCAATTCACGTCTCTATTGAGTGTCAAGCAGCGGGCAGCGGGCAGCTCTTGAAGTACCTACGGATATCGGATTAGTGGGGAGGAAAGTCACGAGTGATTCATCGCCTGTTGACCATAAGACAAGTTGACAAACCGGCTTTCCTAAGGGAATCGATGTTCTAGGAATTTATCTTGATTAATTTGTCGTTTTTATGAAAGTCATGATTCACATAATGTTCTGAGTACTTACATTTATTAAAAAATGAAGAATTACACGATTATCTTGTCTACTGTTTTGTTTTGCATTTGCGAACATTTCTTATCATTAGTATAACGTGTCTGTGGTTCAGGTGTAAACTATCGCATGTGAACATTTTAGGCATTTTGACGTTTTTTGTACATTCCGAATGTTCAATTCTACATAGTGGTAAACTATGGCAAGTCCATTATCAACGGAGTAGCCGTCGGTATTTTATCGCATGTTTACTTTTTGTTCGGAAGTACAGAATCGCAAATCGCAATTTCTGAAATAAGGAAACCAATATCAACATAAGTCTCAACAATATTTCATAGCTTCTATAAAAATATTTCTGTCTCTACAGCAGAAATAAAAGCGTTTTCCCACACGAATACTGAATCGCGGCCTGAAATATTGATGGGTAAATACATACTAATTATCATATTTACTAATTAGATTCTTACAACCCGTTTGATATTTGTGTGGTAAAGCCGGCCTTGAGCATGATCTAAGACCGTTTCTAACCTATCAAACCCCATGGTAATAAGTCAAGTTTTTCACTGTTCTGACCTTACGCCGCGTAAAATTTACACCGCGGTTATAAGTCGACCACTACGCCATGGAACCCAGCAATTGAAGAAAATACGCAAATAAAAATCTCTCTTGTTTTTACGTTGCTGTTTTTAACACTGTAACCGTACCGTACCTACATTTTTATATTATATGGCCATATCCATTGATGTATTATATTTAAATGAGACATGAAGCGAAAAAATAGGTTCCGGTTTTTGACCTACAACTGACCTCCAACTCTTCCAACGCCCTAACTAAAACTACCGATTCCGGCCTACGTGCACCGCTTATCGCATTCTTATAGTGGAATTCGAAGAGATATTATTATGCAGTAGCGCCTCTAATTGTAGCTCTATGGCCATACCCCATTTCCTCGAAGCTTATCTCAGTTTTTTTTTTCTTTACCAATGTTTCTGGAATCTATTTTCCGACCGTCTGGAATGCAATGGGTACCATTATGTGACCTCGCTAGCATCCTACTTCTTAGTCGTGCATCCCACTACCAACAAATCTACCATAGCGTATTGCATTATTTGCAACCAGTGCTAGCTGTAATTCTAATTTTCCCACTTGGTTCCAGTTTTCTAGGTATCATCTATAGCATAATTTATTTTTTAACTTATTCTACTTTATTTCGCATTACATCAGTATGTACGAGTACTATGCCTCCTGGGAAATCCTGTGTTGAGAGTAGTCGCAGTTTACAATAAAAATAACAAAATTACATATAAAAGAAAACACAATCAACATCGCATCATTGGAAATATTTTATTATAAACAGGTTTTAATAAAATCGTTGATGTTTGATCTTTGGCTAATGATCCAAGACTTGATATCTAATTTATATTTAGAATAATTTTTTTCTGTCTAAAGGTCAGTGGAAGCGCATTGTGTAGCATTTTTGAAAAGTATCTAAAATTTATTTGGTCAAAAGTTAAATTTAATATTGTTATCTAATCAAGAAGTGAGCGCCGTTACAAAAATTGTTCTCCGAGTCCACATAACATAATGCTTTCGGATTTTACCGACCATTTACAGCTTATTTTACAAGAGTTATGTCGTTGTGAACTGTCAAAATATACAAGAGTCCCAACTGCCCGGAGCAGTGAGACGATGGTACCTGCGATAGGAGTATCTATGTAGAGAGTGATGAGGTAAAAGAGATGCCTAAGAGGTAAGTTGAAAAGTACCTGGTTGTTCAGATTCGGTCACTAAACACGGTTAAATTAATTTAAAGCAATGTTTCGATATGGGTATAGATAGGTACCTATTCTAAATTCATTTAAATTTTGGTATGATTGCGTCTTAAATTAATTTAGAAAAAATTTAATTAAAAATTTAAATGTCTATCCTTTCTTCATCGATTTTGGTATTTTATAAACCGTTTTTCCGACCGTTTAACAACCGGTTTGAACGATTTCAACGGTTTTAACCAAAGATATTAGAAGAACGAGATATGCTATGTTGGCCGTCGGACCGTAGCCGGAGTACTACCTAATTAGGGTACTTTGAACGGTATCGGGACGTGTACGCACAGAAATCTGTTCTATGTATTAGTGCGGATACCTTAGCGCAAGCGAAGGCGTGCAGTAGTATTGGTGAACAAAACCGGCGACACTCGGCAAAACAATTCCACTCAGTACGAACTGCTCATAGCATATCTCGTTCTTCTAATATCTTTGGTTTTAACGGTTCCAATCGGCTGCTGAACGCCACCACTGTTTTGCAGTCCATCCCACGTCCTATCATGATGAATTATTATACTATCTAAAAGGAATGATAATGGTTTGAAATACCTGACCACTGTGCACATCCTTCTAGATAAACCGGTAACATACATAAATAATATATACATTAGTATGTACCTACTTCAAGTAATATCCATTACGAGTGCATGTGCATTATGTACATCCACAATAATAATTAAGGCCATGTTCATGAATGCACCGAAACTACGTCGGTGCTTGTATACGCATAAAGGAGGGTCTGTCAATCTTCCTCAGGAAACGTCGGGCCAATTGGATTCAGTGTGTCATCGCCTGGGGCAGGGGTATAACTCCGATCGAAAATTGGAACCGAAATATTGTGACGTCATATGATTGCCTAACTGTAATCTAACCAATGAAAAACTCTGAAAGCCTATGGAATAAACTTTCAGAGTTTTTCATTGGTTCCTACTTATTATACTATACACTAATAAAAAACTCTGAAAGCCTATGGAATAAACTTTCAGAGTTTTTCATTGGTGTATGTATAAGTAGGCACCGAATGAGAATTTTACTGTCTATATATTGGCGTATCTATGGTTTTTTAGGACACATTTGTTTCATACAAAAAGCCCGAAAATGTTGATATAGTGAGTGGTTTATTTATGGCCTGGGGAGTTGGGGAGTGATAGCAGAACAAAATGAAAAGCTACGTGCAGCTTGACATGACTTTTCAAATCTCGTCAATAATTTTTCAATAAGTAATTTCAAGCAATGTTTCGAATGGTCTCTGAAACATTGACGATATATGTAAATTAAATATTTTTTTGGTTTGTCCATTCCGGATTTATAAATCTAATATTATTATGATTAGTATGAGTTCTATTTAGCAAACAAAACGATATATTTCGTGCAGTTTTCCACGCAAAATTATTTGCAGTTTACGGTTTCATTATAAATCTTATCTAAGATAATTTCAAATTAGAATCGTTCTCGGCAAGTAAATTGCTTCTAACGTTTTCTGTTTGGAGTTAGGTTTTGTCGCCTGAAAACTGCCGAGCAAGATAGACAACTTTAATAGGGCACTGCAGACGCGCCTTAGGTACATTCCTCAGTTTTTACCACAATTACGCATAATAACAAATTACCACCGCCAGTTTTTGAAACATTTAAAAAAATCTAATGCGTTTGTTTTTATTAAGCTCTGTCGGGTATTATTTACTATTGCGCCTGACAGCTGTTTCGTTCCCACCGAACAACCGTTTCACCCCACCTACAACAAGGCGAACAATTAGAGAGCTGCGGCTCTGGGCGGAGGCCGCATAGGTCACAGGTTCAAGCTCCGGAAAGAGCACGTTGGAATAAAAAATCACATATTTTGGTAATTTTAATGTTGAATATTTACACCTCGTTTTAGAGTGGGAGATAGAGATTGATATTACCTACATTTTATAAACAAATAAATATGTAAAAATGAGAGATTTCTTACCAACAAATTGAATAAAACTCAGTTTTGTAAGACTTGTAACTAAATAAAAAATGTTTTTTTTAAAGGTACTCAAATGTTGTCTTGTGGGTACTGTCATTTATAATCGGAACGTTAATTTGTTGTCTAAAGCTATTCCAACCATGGAGGAAAAAATGGATAATTCCTCCTGGGATGGGGATCTCCTTCAAACAACTAACTTCTTACAGACTCGTCTGACCATATTCCCCCAAAATATTAGAAATGTCACCTACCATTGCTGAGCTTATTTGGAATAATAAAGGAGGTGCTTTTTCACAAAAACTGAGCTTTACAAATCATACAATTATTACTGGTCTCCGGTGACATTTTGTAGAGAAAAAATGCTCTGGATTCATTTGTCTGACACGAGCTATATTATCCCATTTTAATGTTTTTATTTGAATCACTCAAGAGTAATGCCTACCGTGTTCTTTATATTATAAAACACACTATACAATCGCATATTTTCGAAATCGTAGACAGTTTGTTTATTATAAGGGTTCCAGTTCTTTGGAATTCACAGTTTTTTCTGGAGTTCCTCAGGGGTCTATCCTTGGACCACTTCTGTTTCTGATTTTTATCAACGATATTGGTTCAGTCATCACACATTCGCTGTATTTACTATTTGCAGATGACTTGAAACTATATCGTTCAATAAAAAACCATCTTGACTGTATTCTCCTTCAACGTGACATTGACTGCGTCTCAAACTGGGCCAAAATAAATGGCTTGAACTTCAGTACACCCAAGTGCAATATCGTCTCGTATACAAGATCAAAGAAACAGCATTTATTTGAATATACAATCAATGAAATTATTCTCCAACACCTAAATCAAATCAAAGATCTAGGAGTTATTTACGACAGCAAACTAACCTTTCACCAACACATCGATGATTTAATAAGCAGAGGATACAGGCTTCTCGGCTTCGTAATTAGAAACTCATATCCGTTTCGTAACACAAAAACACTGACGTTATTATATAACACACTAGTCCTAAGTGTACTTGAATCAAACTCGATCATCTGGGCTCCACATGAATTAACATACACTTTACGCATTGAAAGAGTCCATAAAAAATTTTTAAGGTTTTTATTCTCGCGGCTCTATGGACGTTACCCTTGGCTTTACCCATCGATTTATATATTAGGCATGACCAAATACCACTCCCTAGAGACACGTAGAGGTATTGCTTTGCTTAAATATTTTTTCCAACTAATAAACGGTCACTTATCTAATAATGAGATACTGGCCCAATTAAATTTTTTTGTACCAGAGTCTCACTCTCGAGGACGTCATCACAATCTTCTATATAGTAGAGCAAGCCGCACTAATTTATTAATGAACTCACCTGTGGGGAGAGCTACGTGCTTTTTGAATGCGGTAGATAAGAAATTAGATTTATTTTTTGTGTCCTATAGCGCATTTACGAGATTTTTGGCATTGCATATATACTGCATAAATGGTACAATTATAACGTCTTAGGCTTTATTACCTGTAATTGTTATAAATAAATGTACAAATTATATATATAAATAAATAAATAAATAAATCTTTTTCTTCCTAGGAGCGCATTTTTCGTTTATTATTATATATAACCATTGATGTATATATAACACATCACTACTTGACCCAGATGTTGATTCAGTATTTTCTGGTATGGACCAGTCCACGTGTTTAGTTCCACACAAGTTGTTGTTTTTGTGGGAAGGAAGATAAGTTACAAGTGACAGAAGTAGCCAATTACAGATGATATCTTTAATATTTCGACATTTTATTTTTTGTGAAATGAGGGCATTTAGCAAATACTGATAAATTCATTTAATTTGAAATATTTGGACGTGAAATAATAACACTTTGGCTTCATTGAGATTCATTTTTGGTCATAGCTATAAAATACTAGCTGACGTATACCCGGCGTTGCTGGGGGTTATCCTTAGGACATAGACATATACCATGGCGGACTTTTCTGTAGGCTTTTTTAAGATATACAATTCGGAAGTACATTATTTTGGTAGTACATATACCATGGCGGACTTTTCTGTAGGCTTTTTTAAGATATACAATTCGGAAGTACATTATTTTGGTAGTACATATACCATGGCGGACTTTTCTGTGGGCTTTTTTAAGATATACAATTCGGTAGTACATTATTTTGGTAGTACATATACCATGGCGGACTTTTCTGTAGGCTTTTTTAAGATATACAATTCGGAAGTACATTATTTTGGTAGTACATATACCATGGCGGACTTTTCTGTGGGCTTTTTAAAGATATACAATTCGGTAGTACATTATTTTGGTAGTACATATACCATGGCGGACTTTTCTGTAGGCTTTTTTAAGATATACAATTCGGAAGTACATTATTTTGGTAGTACATATACCATGGCGGACTTTTCTGTAGGCTTTTTTAAGATATACAATTCGGAAGTACATTATTTTGGTAGTACATATACCATGGCGGACTTTTCTGTGGGCTTTTTTAAGATATACAATTCGGTAGTACATTATTTTGGTAGTACATATACCATGGCGGACTTTTCTGTAGGCTTTTTTAAGATATACAATTCGGAAGTACATTATTTTGGTAGTACATATACCATGGCGGACTTTTCTGTGGGCTTTTTAAAGATATACAATTCGGTAGTACATTATTTTGGTAGTACATTATTTTGGTAGTACATTATTTTGGTAGTACATATACCATGGCGGACTTTTCTGTAGGCTTTTTTAAGATATACAATTCGGTAGTACATTATTTTGGTAGTACATATACCATGGCGGACTTTTCTGTAGGCTTTTTTAAGATATACAATTCGGAAGTACATTATTTTGGTAGTACATATACCATGGCGGACTTTTCTGTAGGCTTTTTTAAGATATACAATTCGGTAGTACATTATTTTGGTAGTACATATACCATGGCGGACTTTTCTGTAGGCTTTTTTAAGATATACAATTCGGTAGTACATTATTTTGGTAGTACATATACCATGGCGGACTTTTCTGTAGGCTTTTTTAAGATATACAATTCGGTAGTACATTATTTTGGTAGTACATATACCATGGCGGACTTTTCTGTAGGCTTTTTTAAGATATACAATTCGGAAGTACATTATTTTGGTAGTACATATACCATGGCGGACTTTTCTGTAGGCTTTTTTAAGATATACAATTCGGAAGTACATTATTTTGGTGTATCTCTGTATATATTATGATGATGTAAACTACAAGGCTGTCCAAAATGTCTGTGCAATAATGTGGATGTGCGCACACTGTCAAACAACGTCGCGGAGTAATTACTACAACCAGGTAACTTCGAAATCAGCATTTTCGAGTTACACACAAAATCATATCTTTATTTCCTCGCCCATGTATGCCCACAACACAAAAATATTTTGTGTTTGTGGGCGAGGAAATAAAAGTATGGTTTTCTGTGTAACTCGAAAATGCTGATTCGGAGTTACCTGGTTGTAGTAATTACTCCGCGATGTTGTTTGACAGCGTGCGCACTTCCTCATTATTGCACCGACATTTTGGACAGACTTGTAGTTTACATCATCATAATATATGTGCCCTGAAGGCACAATACTCTAAAAGTCAAACATATTTATATTCGATTCACTTATTTGTATACATTTAAAAAAAATCTTTTACCACGTATTTAAAAATAATGTTTTATACTATATTAACATGAGTGTTTATATGTCTAAAGATCTTGATGCGAAGATACGGAGAATAAAATGAGATTATAATGTTTTTATTCACTTGTAAACGTATGTTGTATTTAATCTATGAGTGGTGCAATGCGCCAGCATCCCGCCCTCGCATCGCGGTACACTCATCTGCTAGCCAAGTTCTCCATCATTGCACAAGCAACATTTTCCACTAATAATGATGGCATTATTAAGAGTTTAAATAAAACTTAAGAATGTTTCTCTTAAAAAAATAATGAACACCCTAAATAAAACCACATTCAAATTAAGATAAATATTTACCTAGCCGCCTCATATGTTATAGGAAACATACTTCGTTTCAACTTAATTACTACAAGAACCAACTATATAGGTACATGCACTAAATAGGTTATCATGTCCTTAGTTCTGGTTATTTAAATAATTTGTGCATATTTAGATTGAAACGAAACTTTCGAAAATGTCACTCCATAATAAAATATAACAAAAATGGCGGCAAAAGATGGTTTTATAATGGAAATTTTGAACTGAGAATAAAAATGCAACTTTTATGCATCTTTTACCATCACTCCTGACGTAAATAGTTGTTTTTCGTAGTAATTATGTTAAACCGAAGTTTAATTTCCATAATCTGTGCTTATTGAAATTGCGGCGGTTAGGTAAATATTTACCCAAATTAAAATATTACGACGTACAATTATAGAAATTGATTCCTTTACTTCCGACGTCCTGAAGCGTGATTTTTAATTCGAACCTTTCTTTTGAATCACCAATCTGATCATAAATTACAAGGAACACGGTGAGACGAATGATAAAGACTTCAGCAAGTAGTCTTTCACTGTAATATCACATTTTTATATCCTAGTGCCGTTGGGGATCGTTATTTTTTTAATAATGACATCATACATATTTTATCGACCGCACCGGGACGCCTCGAATACGAATGAGGAACCTCGGGATTTAGCATACGACCACTAATACATAGAACCAGTCTAATAAATAATAATATACCCACGTGTTGCTGCTGCGAACATTTCAACACACGGATAAAAATGAGTACGGCTTTTTTAAATCAAGATACTGTTATAAATGTGATTGCATGACCTTTCCTAATAAAATGTTAGTCATTCAGAATATATATGGTTTCTAAAATAATATGCATTTTTTTAAATTTTTGTTTTACCATAACAATTTCCTTTTCCCTTATGTTTTATTATTGTATATATTCTTACATAAATCGGGTATGACTACCATAATACGGGCGTGAGCCTAGTATGGTAGTTGAGAAAATTACCAAAATTAAAAAAATTAAAAAAGTATATCTGAATACATGTTCACGCTGGTGGCCTTGTCTGAATAAATATAATGGATATTATTATTTTTAAGAACACGTGTTCTGACTTCCTCATAAAATATTCGTGCTTTACTGATGGTTTATTATGAAATTTATCAATTCATTCGTTATAGGCCTCCAGACCCGTTTTCAACAGAAAACCACTTTCTGTGTGTATCTTAGGAGATCGTTGCTCTAATATTATGTTAGTTATAGCTGCAATGTGTGCATTTATAATGTAATCAGACCCAGGTTGCACCATAATCGAGTATCTTTCCTCTGCCAATTTCGTTATTCCTTGTCAGGGTTTGTCTCAGAATTCCGTTATGGGCTGCGAAGCCTGAACTTCACAGAAATGATTGACTTCGCGTCTAATGATAAACTAGGTACCTGCCTAATTTAATTTATCACAGTGTTCAGATTTTTATTTATTTTCTGTAGAGTGTTGCATAAAGTTTCGCGTAGGTTAAATATATTACCCGTTTTTAGAAGCGACCAAATTAATTCGAGCTGGAAAATAATGCTTCCGATTGGCACGTAGATGCCATGTTTGACTAGGTGATGTTTCTTTTTTGAAGAATATCAAATATGTGGACGCCAAATCAGATGAAAGATTATTGTGTTCTTCGTGAAAAGGTACCAGTTCCAGAATGAAACGACTATATTATATTTAAGACATTTTTACATCAATTTTAGATAGTTAATTCTAGAATAAACTGCAGAGATTATAAAAAGAAGTTCAATTTAATTTTTCAAATTAAACCAGACGCACAAACAACTCCAAACATAGGTGTGAATAGAACCTTTAAAAGGTGAGTCCCGACAACTACCGGAAGGTTATTTTAACGCCGATGGTGTTGGTTAAAAGGTGCGACACAGATCGTATCGCATTAGGGACAATTTTCGGCAGTCTTAAAAGGGCCTGCTCGTTCTTAATATTTTAGTACTTTTTCAATATGGTTTGTTTTGTACTTTTCAAGTTAAATGGGTTCTCTACAAACTAGCGTCCGTAAAAATATTGACATTGGTTCAATTAACGTGATCATTCCCTTTCCGATATTATAATAAAGATGTATTTGAGTATCTTTTCAGGTTATTATTTTTTCCTGATATATGGCCATGCAAACCAACTTTTAAGGTTTTTTTTTCAATTATCTATCCTACGACTCTTATCATACACTACGTGCCGAAATTAGCATAAGGAAATACATAAATGATTGAATTCTCACCTTCCGTATTTATTTAACCTCTAAAACGCGTATGTTATTTGTTTTATCGGTCATAAACTTAAATCGCAAATTGTTTTCGGAATTGCATTTGTTTGCGTAACTCAATTTGATAACATATCGGAATGTAGATATCGACTTTTCTTATCGATCTGGTGCAAGTAAGCTGTACGTTGTAACTTTTCCAAGGTACTTAGTTCCAAAGTAACTCTCAGTGGCCATATATTATACACACTCAAACGCAACAGGCGGAAAATCAATTCTGCATTAAAATGGTACCTACCTAGACGCCCTACTTATCATTTCCAGCAGCGCATAGGAAAATATGCCTTTCACGAATGCATTAGGTGTTAAGTTTGCGTATCAGAATTTTCCCCCCAGACGGCGCCGGTTTTCCTGCAAACGTCACTAGAGATAAGTGAACACACCCTTATGGAGACGAAAGTAGGTCCCGGTGAATACACATTAGGGACCTACCTATAAGAGCGTCTTTTCCAGGACATGAGCTCAATATGCTGCTTCTCCTCTGGCGTCATGGAATTTCCTAATTATATCAACGCTACTATTTTCAGTTCGCATGGTCCTTTCCACCATGAACTTTTAAAATCCATTTATCTTTGAAAAATAAGAAAAAGACGCCTTTTCCTTTTTTTTCAAATGAAAACTCTTTAAAAAAGTTAACCTAACTAATTATTACGCATTTTCACAGAATAAAGTGCATTTTTAATTCAAAATGTTGGAAATCAATACGGTAATTGAAGTAAATGCAAGTGAAATTATTTTACAGTGGTAAAATTCATTCTTAATGCATATGCCCTAAATACAAAATACACATAATATATGTCCTTGTATAATATTGTTGCACGTTATTAACAGGACTTTTTAAATAATAGTTTTACGTGGTTTCTTTCCCTTCTGCTTATATTGTCATATAATTAAACTCAATATTTCTCTATTTATTGTTTTTGTGTTTAATTCGTAGAACTCCATTTATTTATTTTTTTATTATAAATTTAATTTAGATTAAATTTGATAATATTATTATTAAGTTCTGCAAGTGTTTTAGTTTTTTATTATTGTGACAGGTGTTTCGGCTTACAAGGCCATTTTCTTAGTTTCAATATTTCAATATTTCTCTCCTAAAATAAACCATTAGTAAAAAATTTCTTTGAATAATCTGTCGGTGGCACATTTTTTGTGCTTATTTTTTACATTGTCCAATATCTTTTATTTAATGTTTTGTGTCTTGGCCTGATACGGATCTGAATTTCATATTAACATTAGCATTCTCGTCACGGAATTCTTCATCGCAGACGTCTTTCAATTTGGTCGCTCTTTAAGTGTGGTCTGATTCAATTATAATGTTATTATTTATTAGTCATGTTCTTTCAGTTTTCATAAAGGTATACAATAACTCCATTTTGTCCTGTCAACGAATGATACATTCGTCTAGCGATGTTATATACGAAGGTAAGACGTGAGAAGACGATTACGAATTGCCTGGCTGTTCAGATCTCGCCTCGTTACTAAACAAAGCTAAATCAAATTTATAAAAATAACGTAACGATTCGAGTGAATATTTTCTATTGGTCCATTCTTGTATCAACTTCAGTACTAGTAGCTTTTCCTAACCTTGCTCTTTATCACCTCCTCCCCCCCTCGTATTTTCTTTAGCGTCACAACAGCACCATGACTTTGATGCCATGGGCCCACTGGCTCTAAGCAGTTGGAACTCTTGTGTGTGAACTTATAAAAAAATCAAGCATTTTTCTACTATTAATACATCTATTATTTACTAAAATGATTTGACTGAGGATTGAACCTTCCTCCCCAGACTTTAGTCGACAACTCTACCAACCTCGCCAAATGCCGATCAGGTAGGACTGACATTTATTTAGTATATTAACTGCTGTAAAGTCATCATAAGAAATGTTTATATGTCCGCGTGTGTGTACAAGATTGCCACGATAGAAAAATGAAAATAAAAATTGAAAGAATGCATTGTAATCGACAACGAGTTTATCTGCCGAGTTTCAGCTTGATCGGATGTCAGTAAATGGGTTAATTTCCGCTACCAAGACTTGCATTCATTCATTTAAAAATAGTGAAATTCAAAAAGATATATTTAAAACTAGTGTTATCAAGTACCTACACATCCAGTTATGAATTTTGAAATATTGTTTCGCAAATAGGCCTTAACCTTCAGTAGGTATCGGAAGCGTGTATTTGGAGATATCGAAGTATTGTATTGTATATTGTATTAATAATTCTAATTGTAGGTATATTACGTTTCTATAAGTTGTTGCCGCAGGGTCCAAGTTTGTAAAATAAGCTATTGACAAATTAATGTAATCATTAATTACTGTGGTTACATTTCCTTGCATGATATGCGGACAGGAAGCTAGAACTATTGTAAGTGATAAGAAATTTTTATTTAAAATCGCACTTTATCGTGGAAAACCGGACATTCAAGGTTATTGCGATTATTCGATATTACCCACCTACCCGCCTACTTGATTGTGTAATCCAGAAATCAGTGCCGTACACAACTCTCAATGTTATGCAACAATTAATTAACGATTTACATTACAAAAATGAAAAACAATAAAACACCATCCTAAACATCAAACCCACCTCGGAACAGGCTCAGCCTAGTGAGGTGGTTAAAACATAAAATTAATCATTTAATAGAAGAAGAAAAAACTGTACTTATGCTGTTTAATTTGCACCAATTTCCAACAGAAATACACTATCTATCTATTTATATAAAGGAGATTGTGCCCTGCGTGTATTTGATTTTAATACAACTTTACAGTTTTATTCCTAAATTGGTGAAATTTTGCACACTCAACCTTCAAGACAGAAGGGAGGTTCCTACTAACATACACTTAGAAAAACTCTGCGAAAAGCCCGGACAACGCCGAGAATTCAGCTAGTCTCTAAATAGTATAAAAAAATGTCTATCATAGTCGCTATCCGCTTCTGTCTGTTTGTGCGCTTAGTTCTTCTAAACTACGAAACGGATTTTGACAGGGTTTTCACTATCATTTAGAGAATTTGTTCTGGAAGGTTTACATATATAATACATATATATTATATTTATAGAAAGTAGAGAAAATTCGATGTTTTGTAACAAAATATTTTCGGGCGCTCACATTGCTAACCAAAGATATTAGAAGAACGAGATATGCTATGTTGGCCGCCGGACCGTAGCCGGAGTACTACCTAATTAGGGTACTTTGAACGGTATCGGGACGTGTACGCACAGAAATCTGTTCTCTGTATTAGTGCGGATACCTTAGCGCAAGCGAAGGTGTGCAGTAGTATTGGTGAACAAAACCGGCGACACTGGGCAAAACAATTCCACTCAGTACGAACTGCTCATAGCACATCTCGTTCTTCTAATATCTTTGTTGCTAACGCTGCCTGACCTTATAAGATACATCAAAATAATTTACTACGGAATTGCATATGTTAAAAAGTCCGCGATGGTATTTGTCTGTCTCCTGAGGATAATCCCTAGCAACGCCGGGTACTCGTCAGCTGGTTTTAAATAAAATATTAACTTCTTTACAAGGGTTGTGACCTTTCTATTTTAAATAGGTTTTCCAGAAATACCCTTCATATCACTGACGCAATCAAAATAAAAATCTTTCACTTCAACTTTTTTTTTAATATTCGTACACGTTCGGCGATTTCGATTACCTTTACGGCTCTTATAACCTGCGGCTACAATGAAATTGATTTGCATCCCTAAATTTAAGCTGTACCTAACTAACCTCGAATCATTTAAGCTTTCCCGATATTTTTCATCAAGTTGCTCTAATCTATAACCCAAGTTTCGTTGCCAACGCCCTTGATAAAGGAAAAAAAATCGCACAATATTTTAAACAACTCTTTTGCATTATTTTTCACCCTAATCTCAATGCCAAATAGATAAACCAAGTATGTATTCTCTTCCGGAAGGAAAGAGATAATTATTTATTATTATAAATAATTGGTTCAGTGACCTCTTTTTTTCTACTTTCCCTCTGTTGCTTTTTTAATGCCTTCATGAATGGAATCTCCAAGCGACAAATTCATTTTATGTATTAGTGTCTATAAAAAGCACATGTCATCAAAGAAAGTTTCTCTGGTTGTTTATTTACGACTGCACGTTGTTTCTAATGCATGTTGTGTCTAATAAAGTGGCGAATCGATTTGTGAATGTTTATTAGCTTTCACACGGTCAAATAAACGATCTCAATTAACTTAAATAGCTCGTCTTCTTGCACTGTTGTCAAAGTCATATCTTAACTGTTGAAACTCCGAAGGAATGATTCTGGGCCTCGATACTGGGTTTGCAATCGTATATACCCATCTAAGTCTCAACCAGATAGCTATGTGCCATCTAAGATATCCCACCCTCCCATGGCTACCCTACCGGCTGCGCCAGTTTTTTGTGACTCCGGGTTTGTCTCGAAACTATTCAAATAAAAACCTAATACTTAAATATTTATTTGGTGATATTACGATGAGCTCGGCTGACTTTATGAACGAGCATACGGTAGGAATGATTCAGGGTTAGAAATCGTATATATATATCTAAGTTTCAATCCCTGCATTATCGCCAGATATGTGCCAACTATGAGTAACCTCTTAAACTATTATCTAAGACATCACATTAACCATAATAGAAAGTATATAAGTTGTTAATTTAATACTGTATATTACACGGAAAGGTAAGATTTTATTAACGCAGTAAAAGACTTGGTCGCTGATCCAGTAAACAGCTGTTGATATAGTATAATTAATTAATTATGCCATTTTTTTTATGTATTCAATAAAAATAAACGTATTATCTCATTATATTGCAATTTCTACCAACCAACCTACCTAGATTATTCGTGAGAATTTAAACAAAATTGTAATACGTTTTCGGCGTTTGAAATTGAATAAAAAGATATAATTCGAAAAAATTCTTCAAAGAATGACAATGTTTGTTTGAATTATTTTTTAGATATTACCTTCCAATTTCAAATGATTGAATTAACTTTACCGATAGTAGTTTAATTAAAATTGTAAGGTCTTGGTTTTTAAGTAGTACCTACGAATATGATCATAAAGTACGTCAAATGATAAAAAAATCATACTGGATAAGATTTGAAAAATTGCACACTTAGATTGCAATGTACATATGTAGAGCGGCCTCAATCCGATGTTGAAGAGAAAGTCCCTCGCGAAACATTTCCCTTTTTTTCATTCCGATAAAAAATACCAACATAGCAAACTACAAACCTGTTAGAAAGATGACAGCTGCGCAGAGGTATAGCGAGACCTTGGCCATGGCATCCATAGGCGGGACTCGAATGTGTGCCATCGCTTCTCGTCTTCTCCAAGTGTGAAGTATGTAGCTAACTATGGTATGGCACTCGTATAACGGGTCGTGCTGCACAGTTCAAACTACAACAATGCCGAACTTTACACTCACTTGGTTTTATTATTTTTTTAACTTCACGTTTAAATGTTTTATTACTAATAAAATTATGTGTTCTTTTATTTCAAAATATTTTGTTTTATTTTAGAGTCACTTTGTTTTATTCCTTCTTTTTTTAAATTTTGCGTTTCACTTTTTTCAGGTTCAAAATGTCAAGTTTCTTTTGCATTCCTTTCCAAGTCAATGCGCGTTTGTTTACAGTCGAACAATTCTCGCAAATTCCCGTTTTCACTTTCGCTGTTGTTATTATGTTTGTTTTTACCCATTTATGTATGCTAGATTTTATGACACCTCATAATATTATTGTTTTCAATACAACATTTATTTATGATGTTCTTGATCCGTACCACCTATTATGGCAATAAAAAGCACACACACGTGTATCGTTAAAATACATAAAACACGTTTTGTGTTGTGTTAGGCTCGTAGATAAACCACTTTTTAAATCGCGTTTCACTTTTTTCGGCCTAAACTTTTTTTAATTCAAACTTTGGAATAAGCGAATAAAGGAATTGCCAGAGTAAAAAATAACTTTTCCCACAGTGAACATATACATTAGGTAGCTAACAAGATAACAATGTACCTATATTAGGTAGGTACTGAATTATTTTTAAATATTTTAATTGAGCGTAGGAACTGTTCTTTTGACGCTTGCAGTGCCTACCGCATCCTTCCGTATTCGGAATCGAAATGAAATGACTGACTGCTAGTACAGCTGGAATGCTTGCATGAAAACAATGCGATGGATAAATTTATTTACGTTTTTTATGAAACGCGCGCTGATAACGTTTTCTTGGCGGAAGGGGTTATCTTTTGTGTGGTATTTTTTTTATTTAGGCTTGCGGTTTTATCAATTTATATTATTTGTTTTTATCAGATTTGTTTAATTATTTATACTGTCGTGAGTTCGACGTCTTCTTTGTCACAATTGGATCTGCAAATAAAATAAAACATTTATTATTATTTTTTTGAAATAATTTACTATGTCGAAGTTGGCACCGCACCTACTCGAATTATTAACTTAATTGAAATTGACATAATGCTAGGAATAAAAAATGGCTTTTTTAATATGCAGGAATGTACATTTAAATGACCAAGATTTTTTTTTTTTCGTTAGCTCCCGTCTAGCATCCCATGTATTAAGCAGTAAAAACTCCCTACAAGAGATAACTGGCGTCACGAAATTTACACAATTTTGTCTTAAATTTCTGCATCAACACAACTGTTTAACTTATAGCCTCATTTCCATCATGAGCTATATTATAATGTTAAAATAAGACGAGGCAACGTATTTTTCTATTGTTAACTGATGAGTTAATTTGTTTAGATTTTTTTTTCTTTCTTTCAAGCATACCTTTTATGGCGTTTTTCAGTGTAAAGGGAGTATTAAATTTATATGAACAAAAATTCAAAATGACAATGAGAATCTTCCGAATTGTGAATTTTCGGCAATAAAAAAATACATTGTAATTTTTTCTTTGTCTCCTAATGTATGGTGACTTTCTCCTCGCAGTATTTTCCCGTTATTATATAACTGTTATTTTTAATGAATAATTCTTCTTTTATTACATACATATTTATCAACGTTTCATTTCTGTTACTCTGTACCACTAGTTAATTTTCTTATAAAAAAACAAAAATACGTCTCTCAATAAAATCCCAAATACATAACATATTTTCGACTACGATACTCGTAGATTGATAAAGCGCCATTTGATTACCTTCCTAATTAGTATTAATCTTCATCCCAAAACCATAATCATAAAAAAATCACTTTCTGTTGTTTCGGTCAAATCTCTCGACTCGAATGATGAACTCTGGAGTTATGAAACTCGCACGTTTTTTTCTATCTACGTTACTATTCGCGTTATGAGTTATTTCCATTAAGAGCATAAGAGCTTTGAAATGTCAATTTAACAGTCATAAAATAAAACACGTGCTCCAACATCGTGATAATACAGGGTTTTCCAATAAGAGGTGTTATTTTGATATTCAATCGTAAAAGATCAATGGTTTCGTTGCTTGTGTGGCACGTAGCGCCGTCTTGTTGAAAGTAAACGTTGTCCAGATCAATACCATCCAATTCCGGCCATAAAAATCATTAATCATCTCTCGATAGCGATCCATTCACCGTAACTGTTGCTCCAGCCTCATTTTCGAAAAAGTAAGGTCCAATGACTCCGCCGGACCATAAACCGCACCAAACAGTCACACGTTGAGGATAGAGAGGCTTTTCAACAATAACTCTTGGGTTTTCCGAGCCCCAGATGCGATAATTTTGCTTGTTGACGAAGCCACCGAGGTGGAAATGGGCCTCATCACTCCAGATGATTTGCATTTGATTCACTCAAGTGAATTTTAATAATTTCAATGCGTTGTTGAAGCGTGTATCGTTCCATTTTTATTAATGGCGTAGTTTCTACGTGTCAAATGTCAAAAAATGACAGCTTCAAAAGTAACATCTACCGAAATAGCGGGCTATTCAAAATAACACCTCTTGTTGGAAACGCAGTTTACTAAAAGTTTATCAGGAAACATGTTAATTCATATGTTAAAGGCCTGCATTCCCGTTTCTAACCCGATTACCAATGGTTTGAAGAGATTCTCAATAAATTAGCAATGCTCATTTCTCTCCATGTAATCCTTTGAAATACCCAATAAGTTGGAATATGCAAAAAAAATGGTTTTGAAATCGTCTTAGGACGGGCTAACCCAATGTTTTAATAAAATTTAACATAACTGCACCTTTACAGGTATTCCCTTCGGGTCTTGATTTATGTATATTCATCTAATTTGACACTTGTTTACGAATTCTGTCGCTAATGTCAGCCTTTCAATAGTATTAAACTTTCGCCACTCCCTGCGGTCAAAACGTAATATTACAACAAAATGTCATTTACTTTGGCTGAAGGTTGATTCTCCTTTTTAATCCCTTTAAAAGGAATAGAAAAACCTATACAATTATTCATATTGTTTCATTATTTTACATGTTTCGGAGGTCACACTCTACAGGGAGAAAAAAGGATTTTAATTAATCAGCAAATTCTTATTTATTTTTCTCCGTAGATATATACGCACATAATACGTGATTTTTTAAAGAACATTAATTAATTATGTCTGTTTGTGCGCATAGTTCGTATAAACTTGGCAAAGGATTTTGCTATAAAAAATATTATAAATATTATTTTTTTAATTGTATCACAAATTTCTTCCGGAAGGTTTATATGTATATGCAATACATGCATGAAAAATCAATGTTTTGCATAAAATCTTATAATCTAGAAAATCTTCTGAAATGAATATTTTTGGATGAATCTTCTGAGATGAATCGTCTGAAATGAATCTTCTAAGATAAATCTTCCGAGATGAATCTTCCGAGATATATCTTCTGAGATGAATCTTCCGAGATGAATCTTCCGAGATGAATCTTCTGAAATTAATCTTCGAAGATGAATTTTCCGAGATAAATCTTCTGAGATAATTCTTTTGAAATTAAACATTTGAGATTAATCTTCCGAGATGAATCTTCCGTGATGAATCTTCTGGGATGAATCTTCTGAAATTAATCTTCTGAGTAGTATCTTCCGAGATGAATCTTCTGGGATGTATCTTCTGTGATTGAATCTTCTGGGATGAATCTTCCGAGATGAATCTTCTGGGATGAATCTTCCGAAATGAAACTTCTGAGTTGAATCTTCCGAGTTGAATCTTCCGAGATGAATCTTCTGGGATGAATCTTCCGAGTAGAATCTTCTCAGATGAATCTTCTGAAATGAATCTTCTACGATAAATCTTTCAAGATGAATCTTCCGAGATGAATCTTCCGAGGTGAATCTTCTGAGATGAATCTTCCGAGATCATTCATTTGAGATGAATCTTCCGAAATGAATCTTCCGAGATCAATCTTATTAATTTTAAGATATATCTTCTGTGATGAAACTTCTAGAGCTAGTATTTAGATAAAACATTGTTTTACTATCCATTTTGCTCTTTTCATCGTTAATGTCGGATAGAAAGAGCTATTGTTAATAAATATTTCTAGACAATACAAAAATCTCTCCTCGTCATTCTATGACAAATCCAACGATGGTAATCACTGGAAATGTTTTTTTTTTTCGAACTTAGTCTTTAACTGCTGTATCCATAGTCCATAGATAATACACACTAGAAATACCTTCCATGTAGATTTTAATGGAAACCAATGTCGCCACTGATTTTATAAACACGATTTGTATCTAGGTTGTA
Organism: Hesperophylax consimilis; assembly: GCF_061612785.1. Lineage (NCBI taxonomy): Eukaryota > Metazoa > Arthropoda > Insecta > Trichoptera > Limnephilidae > Hesperophylax > Hesperophylax consimilis. The sequence goes on from NC_142857.1 coordinate 15,754,135, forward strand.
CACACTAGCGCACGCTTTGGTTCCCTTATACTCGCCTGACACCATATAGATATCTATTTAGATTCTAAAAAATATATAGATGACTCCAACCGACACGTTTATAAAGCGATATTAACCTCTCCAATTTAGGTTTCTGAACAATTTTGGAAGGGTAGGTCACGGAAAAAAATGTACCTATTAAAAAAGTGATAGCATGCCAATTTTCTCATAAAATATAAGTCAGTAAGAATATATCGAAAACACGTGTTCTTTTCCTAATAAATATCATGACGGAATGCTACAATATATATCATATCAGTATCTGTATGAACACGTGTTCCGCCGTCCTCATAAGACATTCGCTTCTAACTAATACTTTGTTACGAACTCAATTCAAATTAATTCGTTAAAAGCCTGCATTCTCGTTTTTAACAGGAAAATAATTTGACCAGATTTTTAATAAATTAACGGTATTTTATATCAGTAAGTTTTCTCCGTGTATGTTAGTCATGTTTTATGGCGCAACAGAAAGTCAAGTTCACATATTATTTTCGACTTGACAAACAACGCCAACATTAGCATTCGATGAGAACATTTTGTGTGCATATTGGATATAAAGAAAGTTATTTGGTGATTAGATTATTCATCAAAATAACCGATGATAGTGGGCGATAGTTGATACCACTTTCACTTGATCGCTCTTCTAATTTATTGGCCCCACATTTATAGGTCCGGTATCGGCCGCTGAAACGTTTAACCTTCCAGCGGGCGCGTTGAGAAATTTCCCTTGAGCGGGCGCTTGTCGTAAATTTTACGTCATCAAGTTTTCTCCATGTAAGTGGTGTTTTCTTTATACAAATGTTAGGGATTTTTTTTTAAGGATATGAAGAATGATAATAGGCAGTACTCAAAACAAAAACAAATTGACTTTCTTAAAAAAACGAAGCAACACTCAAAACATTTTAATATTTCAAAACAAAATTTGTTATCGACCTATTTAGTCAGAATCAATATTCCCATCCTTACAATTGTTACAAACCACCTCAACTGAAGAATGGTTCTTGCATGTAGAGGACTGGCAACGGCAACACTTCATTGATGCTGAGGATCTTTTCTTATCCAGTGCACATAACCGACAAACACCGAGTTTTGGAAAGCTTATGTTTTCTTCTTCTGTCATCGGTTCAATAGCCCTACCGTAACTCACTTTGAGAAAAACATTTATATCTTGCGGTAAATGTTTGACATTTGATTTGACTCTAGCATAGCTCGAAGCTCGATGCTTACAACTAAGTGGAAAGAGTGGGGGAAGCGATAAGGCGCGTCTGTCGTAAATTTTACGACAGCGCGCCCGCTGGAAGGTTAAAGTACCTACGTTGAATATTTTGTCCACCTACCTATAGATATAGATAAACCTATAAAGTTTCTCTTCTTCCCATCCCCTACTCAAATCAAGTAATTAAACAACTAATTTCGGTTGTATGTGATAGGTAAATTGTGCGCAAGTATCTAGTGTAAAATATGCCCATGAAATGCCTAATATTTATACAAGTACAATGAACTTTTTATTTTCAAAATTGGAACTACTTATATCAGACAAGCGATAAAGTAGGTACCAATATTATTTCTTGGACTAATAATTCCTCGTTTGAAATGCGAATTTGTTTTGTTCATATGATTTACTGTTGCTAGAGTTAAAATATAACTTAAAATTATTATTGCTTCGCCTCCACTGTCTACATTCATTCTTCTCATTGTATAATTTAAAAAAAAAAAAACAAAAAAAACTGATTTTATTTTATTAACAACCACTATGTAAATTGCCATCTCAACACAAGCATTTCACACCTAGTGAGATGGGCAATACGTCACTATAAAAGTATTAAAAAAAAATAAAAAATATATATGTCACTGAGAACAAAGCGCGTGCGGTTTCACTGGGGTCCAGTGGGGATACTTTAGCGGCCCGTTCATACACATATTATTTTAATGGCTATACTTTTTATGAACGGTGCTACATGTTTTGTCGATGAGTGATTAGTATGAACATAACGTGTCTTGTGTTTTTAAAATGTCATTGGTTAGATGTTTTTTTTTTAATTTTCTAATATTACACATGTAAATTTCTACGTTTGAAAGACAATTAATGATCCTGAGGCAAATATTTTTTTATAAATACTTTCAACTTACAGATCCAACAATCATAAAATCCTGTGCTAGTTAATTATAATTATTATCATTTTTTATCAATTCCAGTCATTTTTTATATTTTTTATTATGAATGTTAACTTTCTAACTTAAATACCAGTATTTATTTTTTTTGCAAGTGTCAATTTCGTAGTTAAAATAATTTTCAAAGTTTGCATTTTTCAAAGCCCGCCAAAACGATCAAAATCTGACAGGGTACCCGTGACGTCATACGTACCTCGGTTTTGTCGGTTACAGTAAGGTCAATCCCACTCCGGTTTGAAAACATAAAACTCAATTTAAATAATTAGCAAGATTTCCCCCAATAAAAAGAATTCTTTATAAATAATTTATAAACGTGACCCGTGTGCGAGTGTACGTAGCGCTCAACATTGTCCGGATTCATAATGCACACAGTATGTAAACCCGTGAGGTAGCGGTTTAAGTGCTGTCAGAACCCGCCGACCTATTATAGGGCTTTTGAGTGTCTCACGGTTTTAATTCTACGTGTAATTATATAATAAACCTTTTATATTCAGAATCTGCGTTCGTTGATCTATATGAATATATTTTTTAAGCCATAATATTTTCACTCAAGTTCCTTATGATCCCGACTTTAATGCGGAATTTTCTATTTATTTTAATAAGCACTGTGGTACATTTTCCCTTTTTTATTTATGGCTAGGCGACGTAATTTTCCTTCTTCTTGTCGGAAAATTGTTATTTCTCCAACAAAACAATCACTGTCTATAGCAATCTATAAAAAGAAAAGCGCAAACCGAGGAATGACAAAACAATCAACTTCAAACCACAGCAGTTAAGGGAATCGATGTGAACACCATCAAAATGAGAGAATGGCAAACCCAAGAAAATAGCCAAATCGTACAAGTTTTAATCTGTATTGTTTTTGTGTGTATTCTGATGTGCGTAATACTATATTCAATATACATGTTTTCCTTGTACGCACGTGCAAGTGTTTCCAAATTGGAATATGTAATGTTGTTATTTGGTTCGGTTATGAGTATCCAGTTAAGATAACTTTGAGAGATATTCGTAGATGGCGGTGCTTGCACTGTTCGAAACCGAATGATTCCGACTGCACCCGAGGATAGCCGATTCATAGGTTGGGAGCTCATTTATATTTCTAGACCCCGGCAGAATTACTAAGAATAGAGATTTATTGTAATTATCTACGATAATAAACTTCTTGTAATCTTCAACCAAGCATTTATTGAAGACTCCCATGCTCAAGTATAGTTAATACCGAGGGAATAT